>NW_026948153.1:0-27500 GCF_963921235.1 Mobula hypostoma | reverse complement strand
GTACTCAGGGGTATTCAGGAATGGAGGAACTAGGGAGGACCCATGGAACTGATCAGGGATGCTAGGAATGGAGGAATCAAGGGAATGAGGAATCAAGAGGAACCAAGGTATCTAGGAATAATCAGGGAATGGAGGAAGTCGAGGGAACTCAGGAATGGAGGTAATCAGGAATGGAGGGAATGGAGGGAACTCCAGGTAACTGAAGGGGTAATAGGTACTCCAGGTACAATGGAGGAATGAGGAGGATGAGGGAATGAGGAATGGAGGCAATGGGAAGGTAATGAGGAATCAGGAATGAGGTAGTAATCTGAGGGTACTCGGAGGACGATGAGGCAATGAGGAATCTAGGAATGGAGGGTACTCAGGAATACTAGGTAATGGAGGAATGGAGGGAATGAGGTAATCTCCAGGAATGAGGAATGAGGAGGACTCAGGTACTCAGGAACTGAGGGGACCAGGGAATGAGGGAATGGAGGAATGAGGAATGGAGGAATCAAAGGTACTCAGGAATGAAGGTAATTGAAGGTATGGAGGCAAATGAGGCATCTCAGGTACTCTAGGAATTGAGGAATCTGAGGAATCAGGAATCTCAGGTACTCCAGGAATGAGGGGTAATGGAGGACTCAAGGAATCGAGGAATGAGGGAATGCTGAGGAATTGAGGACTCATAAGTTTTGAAGGGGACCAGGGACTCAGGAATGATACTCAGGAATTGGTATGGAGGACTCAGGGACTGAGGTACTCAGGCAACCACCAGGTAATGAGGTAATGGAGGTATAATGGAGGAATGCAGGTATGAGGTACTCAAGGGGAATGAGGTAATTGAGGTATCAGGATCTGGAAGGACTGAGGTAATCAAGGGTACGAGGAATGAGGATGCAGGAATCAGGAATGGAGGAATCAAGGGTATGGAGGAACGGCAGGGAATCAGGAATGAGGAATGAGGAACGAGGGAATGCAAGGAATCAAGGAATGAGGTACTCAGGTACTAGGTAATCAGGAATGAGGAATGAAGGGGAATCATAATGAGGAATGGAGGATCTGAGGAATGAGGTAATCGGAGGAATCTAGGGATGAAGGAGGAGGACGAGGAATGAGGGAATGAGGTATGAGGAATCAGGAATGAGGCATGGAGGAATGAGGTACTTTAGGATGTATGAATCAGGAATGAGGTAATCAGGAATGCTAGGAATCTCAGGAATGGTACACCAGGAATCTAAGGGTACGAGGGAATCTCAGGATCTGAGGAATGAGGGAATGGAAGGAACTCAGGTAATGAGGAGGATCTACAATTAAGAGGAGGATCAGGAATGAGGACTATAATTCAGGAATCAGGCGATGAGGACGAAATGTCAAGGAACGAGGGAATGGAGGACAATCAGGAATCAGGGAATTCAGGAATGGGGAGGAATGGGATGAATTTAGGGAATGGAGGAATGGAGGAATGGAGGAATGGAGGGAATTTACAGGTAATCTAGGAATGAGGAATGAGGGAATGAGGGAATGGAATGAGGGCAATCGGAGGAAATCAGGAATCAGGAATGGAGGAATGAGGGAATGGAGGAATGAGGGAATGAGGAATCGAGGAATGAGGAATGCAGGAATTGAGGAATGGAATGGAATGAGGAATGAGGAATGAGGAATGAGGATGAAATTGAGGGACGAGGAATGGAGGGAATGGAGGAATCTAGGAATGGATTTTTTTTTTTTTTTTCTTTCTCGAATGGAGGTATTTTAGGAATGGAAGGAATGAGGAATGAGGAATGAAGGATCCAGGCAGTTGAGGAATGAGGGAATGGAGGAATGGAATCAGGAATCAGGAATGGAATCAGGTAATTCAGGAATGGGAGGAATGAGGAATTGGAGGGAATGGAGGGAATTGAGGAATGAGGAATATTTTTTTTTTTTTAGGAATCAATCTAGGCAATGAGGAATGGAGGGAATGGAGGAATGGAGGAATCAGGAATGGAGGAATGGATGGAATTGGAGGAATGAGAGGAATGAGGAATGGAGGAAATCTAGGCAATCAGGAATGAGGAATGAAGAGGGAATCGAGGGAATGAGGTAATTAGGGAATGAGGTATGGAGGAATTAATCAGGCAATCAAGGATCAGGAATGGAATGGAATGGAAGGAATGAGGAGGGAATCAGGAATGAGAAAGGAATTGAGGGGGTCCAAGGAATGAGGAATGGAATTGAGGACTCAAGGAATGGAAGGAATGGAGGAATGAGGTAGAATGGAGGTAACTGGAGGATGTTCTAGGCAATCGAATAATCAGGAATGAGGAATGAGGATGAGGAATCGAGGGGTACTCAGGGAATGAGGAACTGGAGGAATGAGGAATGGACGAGGATGCAAGGAATGAGGATGAATAATCAGGAATGAGGATGGAGGATGAGGTATGTAGGGGACGAGGAAGGAGGGACTCAGGATGAGAGGATGAGGACGAGGAATGAGGATGACGGTCAGGTATGGAGGTAATGAGGTTGAGGGATTGGAGGATGAAGGGGATGAGTATGGAGGACGGAATACTCAGAGGGACGAGGATGGAGGATGGAGGTACTCAGGAATCAGGAATGAGAGGACTCAGGTATGGAGGAATGAGGTATGGAGGAATGAGGAATGGAGGTATGTCAGGAATGAGGAATGAGGAACTCAGGAATGAGGAATTATAATTCAGGAATGAGGATGAGGTACTAGGGTTAGGGTTAGGGTTGAGGCAATTAGGGTCTAGGGTTCAAGGGAATGGAGGCAATTAGGGACTGAAGAATGAGGAACTCAGGGATGAAGGTAATTAGGATGCAATAACTGAGGTAATGGAGGGGTTTAGGAATGGAGGTATGAGGTAATGAGGCAATCAGGCAATGGAGGTAATGGAGGTAATGAGGGAATGAGGGACGAGGTAATGAGGGAACTCAAGGGATGAAGGGTAATGAGGTAATGAGGTAATGAGGTACTAGGAGGGAATGAGGAATCTTAGGTACTTGAGGTAATGTAGGAATGTAGTATTTTTAGGGTTAGGGTCTCAAAGGTAATGAGGCAAATGGAGGTACTGGAGGTATTCGTACAATGAGGGGTAATTAGGGACTGTAGGTAATGTCTAGGGACTGAGGTAATGGAGGGAACTCAGGTATCTGAGGGAATGAGGAACTAGGTACTTGAGGTTAGAGGTAATGCAGGTAATCGGAGGGAATGGAGGGATCGAGGTACTGAGGGATCTCAAAGGACCAGGTATTGCAGGGCAGGAACTTGAGGAACGTTAAGGCATGGGTAGGTACTGTAGGGACTAGGACTCCAGGACTGAAGGACTCAGGTAATCAGGAATGAGGTGACTCAGGTATCTAGGTATCTTAGGAGGGTTAGGATCGGCAGGTAATGAGGATGGAAGGACTCAGGGATGTAGGTACTGGAGGACTGAGGGTAGGGAGGATGAGGCTTACGAGGTAATGGAAGGACCAGGATGGGAAGAATCAGGAATGAGGGTATCAGGGTGGAGGTAATTGGAGGAATGGAAGGACGATGATGGTAATGAGGAGAATGGAAGGGGAACTCAAGGTAATCAGGAACTCAGGTAATGAGGAATGAGGTAATGAGGAATGGAGGTAATCTTCAGGAATGGTAGGAATGAGGAACCAGGTATATCAGGGTCTTGAGGTTGCAGGAATGAGGCTCAGGAAATCAGGAACTGAACAAGGGAACTAGGTTGTAGGTATGGAGACGTAGGAATGAGGAATGAAAAGGTAATTTAGGACGAGGATGAGGTATCTCAGGAATCAGGAATGGAGGGAGAATGAGGACGGAGGTAATGAGGACGAGGAATCTGGAATAATGAGGAATCTAGGGACTCAAGGAATGGGAGGACGAGGTTAACTCAGGTAATCAGGAATGAGGAATCAGGGACTCAGGAATGGAGGATGAGGGATGGGAGGTAATGGAGGGATGAGGAACTGAGGTAATCCAGGGAACGGACTCAGGGACGAGGACGAGGAATGGAGGTACTGGAGGAACTCGAGGAATGGAGGAACGATCTAAGGGTACTGGGAAGGAACTCAAGGATGAAAGAAGGAACTCAGGGATGAAGGGGTACTGAAGGACTAGGTACTAGGATGAGGAATGGGTAGGTAATCGAATAATCGGTATGGAGGGACGAGGTCAGGACTAAGGATGGAGGATCTATACTTCGAACGGAGGATGAGGACGGTTAGGGAATGGAGGTACTAGAGGTAACTGGAGGTAATCTCAGGGAATGAGGAATGGAATATGGAAATATGAGGAATGAAGAATGAGGATTTGAGGGATGAGGTATGGAGGGAACTAAATAATGTAGGACTCGGAGGAATGGGAGGGACTCAGGTACTAGGTATCTGAGGATCAGGGATGGAGGGACTCAGGAAATATTTATACTACAATGAGGATCAGGATGAGGATGAGGAGGGGTAATACTAGAGGATGCAGGAATCTAGGGACTCAGGGACTCGAGGTATCTCAGGAATGAGGGATGAGGTACTCAGGATGAGGTATGGAATGGACTAAAGGACTCAGGAATGAGGAATGCAGGAATGAGGATCATGGAATGAGGGAACTCAGGCATCTCCAGGATGGAGGATCAGGAATGAAGAATGCAAGGTACTAGGTACTCAGGTACGAGGACTGGAAGGACTGAGGGTACAATCAGGAATGGAGGGAATGGAGGAACTGGAATGGACTACAATGGAGGACCAGGGACTCAAGGAATGGAGGATAATCAGGTAATCGGAGGGGAGCCAGGGATGGAAATGGAATTGAGGGACGAGGACTCAGGACTCAGGATGAGGAATGAGGAATCGAGGTACTCATAATTGAGGAATGAGGAATCCAGGGAATTTAGGACTCAGGAATGAGGAAGGAGGAATGAGGAATGAGGGACTCAGTAGGAATGGAGGTAACGAGGGTGAGGAATCAGGAATGGAGGAATGAGGAATGAGGTACTCAGGAACTCAGGAATGAGGAATCTCAGGAATGAGGAATGAGGATGGAAGGACTAGGAATGAGGAATCAGGAATGAGGGAATGAGGAATGGAGGTACTAGGTAAGGAGGCAATCAGGAATGTAGGTATCTAAGGGAAGGACGAGGAATCAGGTGAGGAGGGACCAAGGAATCAGGAATGGAGGAATGAGGAATGGAGGAATGGAGGAATGAGGACTCAGGAATCGAGGAATGGAGGAATGAGGAATGAGGAATGAGGAATGAGGAATGGAGGAACTAGGACGAGGAATGGAGGAATGAGGAATCAGGAATGGAGGAATCGAGGAATCAGGAATGGAGGAATGAGGAATGAGGAATGGAGGAATGGAGGAACTCAGGTAACCAGGAATGGAGGAATGGAGGAATGGAGGGAATGAGGACGGAGGAATGAGAGGAATGAGGAATGAGGAATCAGGAATGGAGGAATGAGGAATGAGGAATCAGGAATCAGGTATGGGACGGAGGAATGGAATCAGGAATCAAGGAATCAGGAATCAGGGAATCAGGAATGGAGGAATCAGGAATGGAGGAATGGAGGAATGAGGAATGGAGGAATGGAAGGAATGAGGGAATGAGGAATCAGGAATGAGGAATGAGGAATGAGGAATGGAGGAATGAGGGAATTGAGGAATCGAGGGAATGAGGTACTCTAGGTAATTGAGGAATGGAGGAATGGAGGAATGAGGGAATCGGAGGGAATGGAATGGAATCAGGAATGGAATGGAGGAATGGAGGAATCGGAGGAATGGAGGAATCTCAGGTACTAGGTATGGAGGAATGGAGGAATTGAAGGAATCTAGGAATGGAGGAATGGAGGTAATTGGAGGAATTGGAGGTAATCAGGAATGGAGGAAGTGGTAGGAATGGAGGAATGGAGGAATGGAGGAATGGAGGGAATTGAGGTAATCGGAGGAATGGAGGTAATGGAGGAATGGAGGGAAATGAGGAATCAAAGGAATGGAGGAATGGAGGAATCGAATGGAAATTAGGAGTTAATTGAGGAATCAGGAATGCAAGGAATGGAGGGACTGAGGAATCAGGAATGGACTCAGGGAATCAGGAATGAGGAATCAGGAATGGAGGGAATGTAGGGAATGGAATCGAGGACGAGGTAATGGAAGGAATTACTCAGGAATGTAGGAATGGAGGAACTGAGGAATGTAGGTACTCAGGTACTGAGGACTCAAAGGGACCAGGTATGGAGGAATGGAGGAATGTAGTATCTTAGGAATTGAGGAATCAGGGACGTAGGAACTCAGGAGGAGGATGGAGGAATGAGGACCAGGGACTCAGGGAGCTCAGGTACTCAGGAATGCAGGTATGGAGGGACTGAGGGAATGAGGGACGCAATGAGGGACTTTGAGGAATCGAGGGACTCAGGGACTGAAGGAATGAGGGACTGGAGGTACTCTAGGGACTCGAGGAACTCGAGGAATCGATGGAATCCAGAAGGAATGGAGGTATCGAGGTACTAGGATGAGGTACCAGGAATCCTCAGGAATCAGGAAATACTCAAGGACCAGGATGAGGAACTGCAAATTAGGACGAGGACTCAGGGGTATGGAGGAACGCAAGGGAATGGGAGGGACTCAGGAGGAGGATCGAGGCACTCTTGAAAGGAATCAAGGAATGGAGGTAATTGGAGGTACTCAGGTACTTGAGGAATGAGGCAACTCAGGAATCAGGGATCTCAGGAATGGCTCAGGAATCTCAGGGACGGAGGATCGGAGGTACTTGAGGAATCAGGCAATGGAGGTAATTAGGAGGTAATGCTAGGAATGGCAAGGGCAATGGAGGGACTCTAGGGAATGGAGGAGGTACTCAGGGATACGGTAGGGAATGAGGTAATACTCAGGAATGAGGGACTGAGGATCTTGAAGGGACTCAGGATCTCAGGTAATGGAGGAATGGAGGTAATGGAGGAATGAGGTATGGAGGAATGAGGAATTGAGGAACTCAGGTATGAAGGACGAGGGACGAGGGGACGAGGAATGGAGGGACTCAGGAATCAAAGAGAAATGAGGAACTCAGGATGGAGGATCCAGGTATGGAGGGAGGAATCCAGGTACTCTAGGAGGATGCAGGGACTCAAGGGAATAATGACGAGGAATGGAGGGAATGGAAGGGAATGAGGTACTCAGGAATGAGGCAATCCAGGATGAGGAATGAGGTACTCAGGTACTCTGAGGACCAGGAGGGAGGCAAATGGAGGTAATTGAGGAATCAGAGGACTCAGGAATGAGGGAATGTAGGTACTTCAGGAATCAGGAATGGAGGGTAATTCAGGAATGGAGGAATGAGGGAATGCAGGTATGAGGAATCAGGAATGGAGGAACTGGAGGCATATGAGGAATCAAGGAATCAGGGAATCTCAGGGACGAGAGGAATGGAGGAATGGATCGAGGTAATGGAGGAATCAGAGGAATGGAGAAGGAATTGAGGAATGAGGAATTGAGGATCAGGTAATGAGATGGAATGGAGGAATGAGGAATGTCAGGCAATGAGGCAATGGATCACTGGAGGAATCTCAGGGAATGAGGGAATGGAATGGAGGAATGGAAATACGAGGAATGGAGGATGAGGTATCTCGAGGGAATCAGGAATTGAGGTAATTGGAGGAACGAGGACGGAAAGGAATCTCTCAGGACTGAGGGACTGGAAGGGAATCAGGGAATGATGGAATTGAGGAATGGACGAGGAATGGAATGAGGAATGGACGAGGAATGAGGAATGCAGGAATGAGGATGAGGATGAGGAATCAGGAATAATTGAGGAACTCAGGTAATGGAGGAATGGAGGAATCGGAGGAATGGAGGAATGGAGGAATGCAAGGAATAATTGAGGAATGGAGGAATCTTAGGTAATCTCAGGGAATCAGGAATGGAGGAATCTTAGGAAAAATGAGGGACTCAGGAATCGGAGGAATCAGGAATGAGGAATGGAGGGAATTCAGGAATGGAGGGAACGGAAGGGTACTCAGGAATGGAGGAATCAGGGAACTGAGGAATTGGAGGTAATGGAAGGAATGGAGGATAATGAGGAATCTGAGGAATCTGAAGGTAATTGAGGGAATGGAGGAATGGAAGGATCGAATAATTGAGGAATGGAGGGACGGAGGTAATCCAAGGTAATCGAGGTAATGAGGTAATGGTCCAAGGGTACTCAGGTAATCAGGAATCAGGAATGCTTGAGGAATGGAGGAATGGGAGGTACTGAGGGGTACTCAGGTATGGACTGGAATCAAGGAATGAGGAACTAGAAGGATAATCGTAAGGAATGTAGGTACTGAGGAATGGTCGAGGTACTGGTAGGAATGAGGAATGGTTAAAGGATGAGGAATGGAGGACTAGGTACTCAGGTAATGAGGAATGGAATGGTAATGAGGAATGAGGGATGGTAGGCAATGGAGGATGAGGATGGAGGAATGGAGGAATGAGGATGGATGATGAGGTAATGAGGATGAGGATGCAGGTAATGCAGGTAATGAGGAATGTGAAGGAATCGAGGAAGTTGAGGGAATCGAAAGGCACTCAGGACTCAATGTAGGAATGAGGTAATTGGAGGAATGGAGGGAACTCTAAGGCAAATGAGAGGAACTCAGGAATGAGGCAATGAGGAATGGAGGAATGTAGGTAATGAGGTACTCAGGAACTGAGGTACTCAAGGAACTCAGGAATGGAGGATCAGGATCAGGATGGGAGGAATGGAGGATACTAGGATCTCAGGTATGGAGGAACGAGGTACTAGGTACTCAGGAACTAGGAACTACAGGAGGACTAATTGGAGGTAATGGACCAGGAACTCGAGGAATGAGGTACTATACTAGGTAATCTGGAGGTAATGCAGGAATGGAGGAATGAGGCAATGAGGAATGGAGGGACTATGGTAAAGGCTCAGGTATGCTTAAAGGGTACTCAGGGACGAGGATGCAGGAACTCGAGGATGCAGGGAATGAGGAATGAGGAATCAGGTACTGGAGGAACTCAGGAGGAATGGAGGTATCTAGGATGGAGGACTCAGGTAATCAGGAATGTGAGGTCTAGGAGGGATAAATGAGGAATGGAGGAATCAGGAATCAGGGATGAGGGACTGAGGGACTCAGGTACTCAGGTAATGTAGGAATGACCAGGAATGAGGAATCAGGAATGAGGAATGGTAGGTAACTCAAGGACTGCAGGGATCATATGTAGACTAGGATGGCAAGGACGAGGGACGAGGATCTGAGGTACTCAGGAATGAAGGGCACCAGGATGGAGGAACTGAGGGGCAATGGAGGGAATGCAAGGAATGCAGGTACTAGGTACTCAGGATGGAACTAATGTAGGATGCAAGGATGAGGGACGCAGTACTGAGGAATCAGAGGAATGATGGAGGAATAGGCACTAGGTACTCAGGAATGGGAGGAATGAGGAATGGAAGGCAATGAGGAACGAGGAATGGTAGGTACTGAGGGACGAGGTAATGGAGGAATCAGGTAATGGAAGGACCAGGTACTCAGGAATGGAGGTAATGGAGGACGAGGGTAATGCAGGGACGAGGAATCAGGATGGAGGGACGAGGATGAGGAGGAATGCAGGGAATGAGGAATGGAGGAATGAGGATTCAGGGATGAGGAATGGAGGAATGAGGGACGAGGATGAGGGGTACTCAGGAATGAGGTAATCAAGGGACTAGAGACTGAGGTACGAGGACGAGGACTCAGGGACTCAGGAATGGAGGGAATGAGGATGAGGAATGAGGGACTCAGGTACTCAGGGATGAGGGATGAGGGATCAGGAATGAGGATACTAGGAATGGAACCAGGACGAGGTACTCAGGAATGAGGAATGAGGGACTCAGGAATGGAGGTACTGAGGTATGAGGTACTCAGGGACGATACTGAGGACTCAGGAATGCAGGGATGAGGTACTCAGGAATGAGGTACTCAGGATGGAGGGATCAGGGAATCAGGATGAGGATGAAGGGATGAGGAATCAGGAATGAGGTACTCAGGAATGAGGGACGAGGACGGACCAGACTCAGGGACTCAGGGACTCAGGAATGGAGGACTCAGGGATGAGGACTCAGGGATGAGGTACTCAGGAATGCAGGAATCAGGATGAGGATGGAGGGAATCTCAGGAATGAGGACTCAGGAATGAGGAAT
Source organism: Mobula hypostoma (assembly GCF_963921235.1). Classification (NCBI taxonomy): domain Eukaryota; kingdom Metazoa; phylum Chordata; class Chondrichthyes; order Myliobatiformes; family Myliobatidae; genus Mobula; species Mobula hypostoma. Next base: position 17,349 of record NW_026948153.1, on the reverse strand, counting down.
GGAGGGACTGAGGAATCAGGGATGAGGAATGGAGGGACTGAGGCACTGAGGAATGAGGGACTGAGGAATGAGGAATCAGGAATCAGGAATGAGGCACTCAAGGGACGAGGGAATGGAGGAATCAGGAATGAGGAATCCAGGAATCAGGAATGAGGAATGGAGGAACTCAGGATGAGGAATGAGGAATCAGGAATGCCAGGAATGAGGGAATCAGGAATGAGGACTCAGGAATGGAGGTACTCAGGAACTCAGGAATGGAGGGGGACTCAGGAATGAGGAATGAGGAATGAGGAATCAGGAACTCAAGGAATGGAGGAATGGAGGGACTCAGGGATGTGAGGAATGGAGGATGAGGAATGGAGGATGAGGGACCAGGATGGAGGGACTGAGGAATGAGGGACTCAGGAATGAGGAATGAGGTACTCAGGAATCAGGTATGAGGATGAGGACGAGGATTGAGGAACCAGGAATCTCAGGTAATGAGGAATGAGGAATGAGGGACTCAGGAATGAGGGACTCAGGATGCAGGATGAGGATGAGGAACGAGGAAATCAGGGACTCAGGAATGAGGGAATCCTAGGAATGAGGAATGGAATCAGGAATGGAGGAATCAGGAATGAGGAATGAGGATGAGGGAATGAGGAATCAGGAATCGAGGAATGAGGAATCAGGAATGGAGGACGAGGAATGGAGGAATGAGGAATGAGGAACGAGGAGGACGAGGATGAGGAATGGAGGGACGGAGGATGAGGGACGAGGGACTCAGGTATGGGAATGACTGAGGACTCAGGTACTCAGGGACGAGGAATGAGGATACGAGGAGTGCAGGGACTAGGTACTAGGATGCGAGGGACTGAGGACTCAGGATGAGGGAGGATGGAGGGACGAGGATGAGGACGAGGATGCAGGATGGAAGGACGAGGTACTAGGGACGAGGAGGAACGAGGAATGAGGTCGAGGAATGAGGGATGAGGAATCAGGGAATGAGGTATGAGGTACTCAGGAATGAGGGACTAGGTACGAGGACTGAGGGACTCAGGAATGAGGGATGAGGATCAGGAATCAGGGACTCAGGTATGGAGGACTCAGGATGGAGGGACGAGGGATGGAGGGACTCAGGATCTAGGGACGAGGGACTCAGGGACGAGGATGAGGAACTCAGGAATGGAGGTAAGGAGGATGGAGGTAATGAGGGATGATATGAGGATCTAGGACTCAGGTATGAGGTACAATGAGGGACTCAGGAACTCAGGAATGAGGGAATCAGGTAATGAGGTATATAGGAGGAATGAGGACTCAGGGATGGAGGAACTCAGGAGATGAGGTACTAGGAATCAGGACTCAGGAATGAGGGACGGAGGAATGAGGATGGAGGAATGAGGAATGAGGAATGGAAGGGACGAGGTAATTGAGGGATGAGGATGAGGGACTCAGGATGACGAGGACTCAGGGACTCAGGAATGAGGGACTCAGGAATGAGGACTCAGGAAGGAATCCAGGATGAGGGATGGAGGTACTGAGGAATGAGGAACGAGGAATGAAGGACTCAGGGAATGGAGGAATCAGGGACTCAGGGAATGGAGGGACGAGGAATCAGGAACTCAGGAATGAGGGACTCAGGAATGAGGAATAGGAATCAGGAATGAGGAATCAGGAACTGGAGGAATTGAGGAATGGAGGAATCAGGAATGGAGGAACTCAGGAATGAGGAATCTCAGGAATGGAGGAATGGAGGAATGGAGGAATCAGGAATGAGGAATGAGGAATCTAGGAATGAGGACTCAGGAATGGAGGAATCAGGAATGGAGGGAATGGAGGATGGAGGAATGGAGGAATGAGGTAATGGAGGATGAGGAATGGAGGGACTGAGGATGAGGAACTGAGGAATCAGGATACTCAGGATGAGGAATTGAGGAATGGAGGAATGAGGAATCAGGAATGGAGGAATGAGGAATGACCAGGAATAGGAATGAGGAATACTCAAAGAGGACTGAGGAATGGAGGAACTCAGGAATCGAGGAATGGAGGAATGAGGAATGAGGAATCAGGAATGGAGGAATGAGGAATGGAGGAACTCAGGAATGGAGGTAATGAGGAATGCAGGAATGAGGCAATCAGGAATGGAGGAATTGAGGAATCAGGAATCAGGCAATGGAGGAATGAGGAATCGAGGGAATGGAGGAATGAGGAATGGAGGAATGGAGGGACTCAGGATGAGGAATGAGGAATGGAGGAATGAGGAATGGAGGAATCAGGTATGGAGGAATGGAGGACGAGGAATGAGGAATGGAGGAATGAGGGACTCAGGAACTCAGGAATCAGGAATGAGGAATGAGGAATGAGGAATGAGGAATGAGGAATGAGGAATGGAGGAACGAGGATGAGGAACTCAGGAATGGAGGACTCAGGATGAGGAATGAGGAATGAGGAATGGAGGAATGGAGGTAATCCAGGAATGAGGAATGGAGGAATGAGGATGTAGGAATCGAGGAATGAGGGAATGGAGGAATCAGGAATGGAGGAATGAGGAATGAGGTATCTGAGGATGAGGAATGAGGATGAGGAATCGAGGGAGGACTCAGGGAATGAGGAATGAGGTAATGGAGGAATGAGGATCGAGGAATGGAGGATGAGGATGAGGAATGGACAGGAATCAGGAATGAGGAATCAGGAATGAGGAATGAGGACTCAGGGACTCAGGGAATCAGGATGGAGGAATGGAGGATGAGGACTCAGGGAATGAGGATGAGGAACTCAGGACGAGGACTCAGGAACTGGAGGACTTGAGGAATGGAGGATGGAGGAATGAGGATCAGGATGAGGACGAGGATGAGGATGAGGATGAGGAATGAGGACTCAGGATGAGGAATGAGGGACTCAGGACTGAGGAATGAGGACTCAGGAATGGAGGGAATGGAGGGACTCAGGAATGAGGACGAGGAATCAGGAATCAGGACTCAGGATGCTTGAGGATGAGGATGAGGATGAGGAATGAGGATCGAGGTATGAGGACTCAAAGGACCAGGACTCAGGAATGAGGTATACTCAGGATGAGGGACTCAGGGAATACTGAGGAATGGAGGACGAGGATGGAGGGACTCAGGATGAGGATGGAGGATGAGGAACCAGGGACTCAAGGATGGAGGGACGAGGAATGGAGGGACTCAGGAATGAGGGACGAGGGACTCAGGATGGAGGTAATGAGGACGAGGAATCAGGGACTAGGATGAGGAATCAGGATGCAGGAACTGAGGAATGGAGGAATGGAGGGAATCAAGGGCACGAGGAATTGAGGAATGAGGAATGGAGGGACGAGGGACTCAGGGACTCAGGATCAGGATGAGGAGGGACGAGGAATGGAGGACTGAGGACGAGGATGAGGATGGAGGAATCAGGTACTCAGGGACTCAGGAACTCAGGAATGAGGACTCAGGGACTCAGGAATGAGGATGAGAGGATGGAGGGACGAGGAATCAGGAGGATGGATGAGGATGGAGGATGAGGAATGAGGTACTCAGGAATGAGGAATACGAGGGATGAGGAATCCAGGAATGGAGGGATGGAGGGAATGAGGATGAGGATCAGGAGGATGAGGATGGAGGATCAGGATGGAGGACGAGGATGAGGATGAGGATGAGGATGAGGATGAGGGTATCAGGATGAGGATCGGAGGACGAGGACTCAGGACGAGGACTCAGGATGGAGGGATGAGGATGGAGGTACTCAGGGACGAGGAATGAGGACTCAGGTACTAGGATCAGGAGGGACTGGAGGATGAGGACGAGGATCAGGGACGAGGATGGATGAGGACGCAGGATGGAGGACTCAGGATGAGGTACTGGAGGGACGAGGATTATCAGAGGATGCAGGGACGAGGTATGAGGATCTAGGTACTAGAGGATGAGGGACTCAGGATGATGGAATCAGGATCGGAGGATGAGGATCGAGGATGAGGGATGAGGATGAGGACGAGGACTCAGGGATGAGGATCGAGGACTCAGGTATGAGGACTCAGGGACTCAGAGGACGAGGATGGATGAGGACTCAGAGGATGGAGGGACTCAGAGGACTGAGGATCATATGAGGCACTCAAGGACGAGGATGCAAGGACGGAGGGACGAGGATGAGGATGAGGTACTCAGGGATCGAGGACTGAGGATGGAGGGACTCAGGTAGGAGGAAGGACGAGGACTGAGGGACGAGGATGAGGAATGCAGGAATGGAGGGAATCTCAGGACGAGGAATCGAGGACTGAGGAATCAGGACTCAGGATGGAACAATCAGGGTACTCAGGGAATGAGGACTCAGGAATGGAGGTATGGAGGGACTGAGGACGAGGACGAGGTATCAGGGACTCAGGGATGGAGGGAATGAGGTACTGAGGAATGAGGGACGAGGAACTAGGCAATGAGGAATGAGGAATCAGGAATCGAGGAATGGAGGTAATCAGGGACTCAGGTAATGGAGGAATCAGGGACTGAGGTACTGAGGGACGAGGAATCTAGGGACTCAGGAGGAGGTACGAGGAATGAGGAATGGAGGAATGAGGAACTGAGGAACTCAGGAATGGAGGAATGAGGACTCAGGAATGAGGAATCAGGAATGAGGGACTAGGAATGGAGGAATGAGGAATGGAATGAGGAATTCTCAGGAATGAGGGAATGCAGGAATGGAGGGAATGAGGAACTCAGGTAATGAGGAATGAGGAATGAGGAATCTCAGGAATGGAGGAATGGAGGAATGGAGGGACTCAGGAATGAGGAATCAGGAATGGAGGAATGCAGGAATCTCAGGAATGAGGAACTCAGGAATGGAATGGAGGAATCAGGAATCCAGGATGAGGATGGAGGAATGAGGAATGAGGAATGAGGAATGGAGGAACCAGGAATTGAGGACTCAGGAATGGAGGAATGAGGGAATGAGGAATCAGGAATGGAGGAATGGAGGAATCAGGAATGGAGGAACTGAGGGAATGGAGGACGAGGAATCAGGAATGCAGGAGGACTCAGGAATGAGGGATGACGAGGATGGGAATGGAGGAATGAGGGAATCAGGAATCAGGAATGAGGAATGGAGGAATCCAGGAATCAGGAATGAGGAACTCGAGGACCAGTGAATGAGGAATGAGGATGGAGGGAATGAGAGGGAATGGAGGAATGGAGGAATGAGGAATGGAGGGAATGAGGAATGCAGGAATGAGGGAATCAGGAGGAATGAGGAACTCAGGAGGGAGGACTGAGGGAGGATCAGGAATGAGAAGGACGAGGAATGAGGACTGGAGGGAATGGAGGAATGAGGAATCAGGGAGGAATGGAGGGAATCAGGGACGAGGATGAGGAATGGAGGAATCAGGGAATGAGGAATCAGGAATGGAGGGACGAGGGACGAGGACTCAGGGAATCAGGAATCTAGGAATGAGGTACGAGGGACTGAGGAATGGAGGAATGAGGGACGAGGAATGACGAGGTAATTGAGGAACTCAGGATGAGGAATCAGGATGAGAATGAGGATGGAGGGACTCAGGTAATGAGGATGGAGGAATGAGGAATCAAGGACGCAGGTACTCAGGAATGAGGAATCAGGAATGGAGGAATGGACTAGATGAGGATGAGGAATGAGGACGAGGAATGGAGGGAATGAGGTACTCAGGAATCAGGAATGAGGATGGAGGACGAGGTACTGAGGGAACTAGGAATCAGGATGCAGGAGGCAGGGACTCAGGAATGCAGGAACTAGGTACTGAGCTCAGGATCTAGGGACTGAGGAATCAGGGATGAGGGACGAGGATGCAGGACTGCAGATGAGGACTCAGGAATGAGGATGGGGGACTCAGGAATGAGGAACTCAGGGAATGAGGTAACCAGGAATCAGGAATCAGGTATTCTGGAGGAATGAGGAATGAGGAATGAGGAATGAGGAATGAGGAATGAGGTAATTCTAGGGAATGGAGGAATGGAGGAATGAGGAATGGAGGGACTCCAGGCAATGAGGTAATGGAGGAATGGAGGAATCAGGGACTCAGGGATGAGGGACTCAGGAATGGAGGAATGGAGGGAATTCAGGACTCAGGAATGAGGATGGAAGGGACGAGGTACTGAGGGAATCGAGGACGGAGGACTGAGGAATGGACTCAGGGAATCAGGAATGGAGGAATGAGGACGCAAGGACAGGGAATGGAGGTATGAGGAATCAGGCAATCAGGAATGGAGGAATGGAGGGATGAGGAATGGACTCAGGAATGGAGGAATGAGGAATGAGGAATGAGGAATCTCAGGAATCAGGAATCAGGAATCAGAGGAATGGAGGAATGAGGGACTCAGGAATGAGGGAATGGAGGAATGGAGGACTAGGTACTGAGGGACTTGAGGAATGAGGAATTAGGAATGAGGAATCAGGAGGGACTCAGGAATGAGGTAATCAGGAATGAGGGAATGAGGAATGAGGAATGAGGAATGAGGAATGGAGGGACTCAGGGATGAGGAACTCAGGAAGGAATGAGGTACTCAGGAATGGAATGAGGAATCAGGAATGGAGGACGAGGGAATGAGGAATGAGGAATGAGGAATCAGGAATGAGGAATCAGGAATCAGGATGAGGCAATGGACTCAGGAATGGAGGAATGGAGGGATGAGGAATGGAGGAATCAGGAATGGAGGATGGAGGAATGAGGAATACGAGGATGAATAATCCAGGAATTGAGGAATCTAGGAATGGAGGAATGGAGGAATGAGGAATCAGGAATACTCAGGAATCAGGAATGAGGAATGAGGAATGAGGACTAAGGACGAGGAATCTAGGAATGGAGGTACGAGGAATGGAGGAATGAGGGAATGAGGAATCGAGGAATGGAGGACGGAGGATGAGGAATCTAGGAATCAGGAATCAGGAATGGAGGAATGAGGATCGAGGGACTCAGGAATGAGGAATTGAGGATGCAGGTACTAGGATGAGGAATGGAGGGACTCAGGATGAAGGAATCTCAGGAATGAGGTACTCAGGATGAGGAATGGAGGAATGAGGAATCAGGAATGAGGAATCTCAGGAAATCAGGAATGAGGGAATGAGGGACTCGAGGAATGGAGGAATGAGGAATCAGGAATGAGGAATCGAGGAATGAGGAATGGAGGAATCAGGAATGAGGGAACCAGGAATCAGGAATGAGGAATCAGGAATGGAGGAATCAGGGAATGAGGAATGAGGAATGAGGTAATGGAGGACTCAGGATGGAGGGACTCAGGAATGAGGAATCAGGAATCAGGAATGAGGTAATGAGGAATGAGGAATGAGGAATCAGGAATGAGGAATGAGGAACTCAGGAATGAGGAATGAGGAATGAGGATGAGGAGGGATCAGGATGAGGTACTCAGGAATGAGGAATGGAGGCAATCAGGAATGAGGATCAGGAATGAGGAATGGAGGGAATCAGGACTCAGGAATCGAGGAATGGAGGTAATTGAGGAATGAGGTAATCGAGGAATCAGGAATGAGGTACTGGAGGAATGAGGAATTGAGGAATGAGGAATGGAGGAATGAGGGAATGAGGAATGGAGGAATGAGGAATCAAGGAATGGAGGAATGAGGAATGAGGAATGGAGGAATGAGGTAATTTAGGAATGGAAGGAATGAGGAATGAAGGAATGAGGAATGGAGGAATGAGGAATGAGGAATGAGGAATCGAGGGAATGAGGAATCAGGAATGGAGGAATGAGGGAATCAGGAATGAGGAATGGAAGGAATGAGGAATCTAGGAATGGAGGAATTGAGGAATGAGGAATCAGGAATGAGGGAATGAGGAATGAGGAATGGAGGAATCGAGAGGAATGAGGAACTCAGGAATGAGGAATGAGGAATTAGGGTACTCAGGAATGGAGGAATGGAGGGAATGAGGAATGAGGGAATGGGAGGAATGAGGGAATCAGGGAATGGAGGTATGGAATGAGGAATCAGGAATGGAGGTACGGAGGAATGAGGGAATGGAGGAATGGAGGAATGAGGAATGGAGGAATGAGGAATGGAATGGAGGACGAGGGATGGAGGAATCAGGGAGGGAATGAGGAATGGAGGAATTGAGGTAATGAGGAATGGAGGAATGGAGGAATGAGGAATGGAGGAATGGAGGAATCAGGGAATCGAGGAATGGAGGAATGAGGAATGAGGAATCAGGAATGAGGAATGAGGAATGGAGGAATGGAGGAATGAGGAATGAGGAATCTCAGGAATGGAGGAATGGAGGAATGAGGAATTCAGGAATGAGGAATGGAGGTAGTTCTCAGGAATGGAGGGAATGAGGAATGGGAGGAATGAGGAATGGAGGGAATGGAGGAATGGAGGAATGAGGAATGAGGAATGGAGGAATCAGGAATCAGGAATGGAGGAATCTAGGGAATGGAATGGAATGGAGGAATGAGGAATGGAGGGAATCTCAGGAATGGAGGAATGAGGAATCGAGGAATCAGGAATGGAGGAATGATAGGAATCAGGAATGGAGGAATCGAGGAATGAGGAATGAGGAATCAGGAATTCAGGAATCAGGAATCAGGAATGAGGAATCTAGGGAATGGAGGAATCAGGAATGGAGGAATCAGGGACGAGGATGAGGACGAGAGGACTAGGAATGAGGAATCAGGAATGGAGGAATCGAGGACTAGGTATGGGAGGATCAGGGACTCAGGAATGAGGAATGAGGATGGAATCAGGAATCAAGGAGGAATGGAGGAATGGAGGTATCGAGGAATGAGGAATCAGGAATGAGGAATGAGGAATCTCAGGGATGAGGACGAGGTACGAGGGAATGAGGAATGAGGTACTCAGGAATCGGAGGTAATCAGGAATCGAGGAATGGAGGAATGGAATGGTAATGAGGAATCAGGAACTCAGGTAATCAGAGGACGAGGATCAGGATGGAGGAATGAGGATCAGGTATGAGGATGAGGTATGAGGATCCAGAGGATGAGGACGAGGATCAGGTACCAGGATGAGGAACTCAGGATGGAGGACTCCAGGGACGAGGATGAGGTACTCAGGTACTGAGGAACCAGGACTCTCAGGGACGAGGGACGAGGGACTCAGGAATCGAGGAATGGAGGAATCAGGACCAGGTACTCAGGGACGAGGTATGGAGGACGAGGGACGAGGAATCTCAGGAATGAGGATGAGGACTCTAGGAATGAGGGACCAGGAATCAGGTAATCTTGAGGAATGAGGGATGAGGAATCTCAGGTATGGAGGTAGACGAGGAACTCAGGATCGAGGTACTCAGGAATCAGGCAATCCAGGAATGGAGGAATCAGGATGAGGAATGAGGAATCAGGAATGAGGATCGGAGGAATGGAGGAATGAGGTACGAGGAATGAGGGAATGAGGTACGAGGAATGGAGGAATCAGGAATGAGGATTGAGGAATAGGTAAATTGAGGAATGAGGAATCAGGGAATGAGGAGGACGAGGAATGAGGAATGAGGAATCAGGAATGGAGGGACGAGGAGTGAGGAATCAGGAATGAGGAATCAGGAATCTAGGTATCTAGGAATCGAGGAATCAGGAATGAGGAATGAGGAATGGAGGAATCAGGAATGAGGAATGCAGGAATGAGGAATGAGGAATGGAGGAATGGAGGAATCAGGAATGAGGAATGAGGTAATTGAGGAATGAGGAATGGAGGAATCAGGAATCGAGGCAATGAGGAACGAGGAATCGAGGGAATGGAGGAATGAGGAATCAGGTAATCAGGAATGAGGAATACGAGGAATGGAGGAATGAGGAATCAAGGAATGAGGAATGAGGAATGAGGAATGGAGGAATGAGGAATGGAGGAATGAGGAATGAGGAATGGAGGATCGGAGGAATGAGGAATGAGGAATGGAGGAATGGAGGGAATCAGGAATGAGGATGGAATCGAAGGAATGGAGGAATGGAGGAATGAGAGGATTGAGGAATATGAGGAATCGAGGAATCTAGGAATGGAGGAATGAGGAATGAGGAATGAGGATGAGGAATGGAGGATGGAATCAGGAATGAGGAATGGAGGAATGAGGAATGGAGGAATTGAGGAATGAGGAATGGAGGAATGGAGGAATGAGGAATGGAGGAATGGAGGAATGAGGAATGCAGGAATGAGGAATGAGGAATGGAGGAATGAGGAATGAGGAATGGAGGAATGAGGGAATGAGGAATGGAGGAATGGAGGAATCAGGAATGAGGATGGAGGACGAGGACTCAGGAATGAGGAATGAGGCAATCCAGGAATGAGGAATCAGGAATCTCAGGTATGGAGGTACGGCAGGAATGAGGAATCAGGAATGAGGAACTCAGGAATGAGGATGCAATAATGAGGAAGGATGTCAGGAACTAGGGAACCAGGTAATGAGGTACTCAGAGGATGGAGGGACTGGAGGTACTCAGGATGAGGGACTCAGGATGCAGGAATGGAGGAATGAGGAATTAGGGACTGGTCAGGAGCCTACAGGACTCCGATGGAGGGACTCAAGGACTCAGGAGGTATGCAGGGGCAATCAGGAACTCAGGAATGCAGGTATGGAGGGACGATAATCTAGGTACTCAAGGAACTCAGGTACTGGAGGATCTATGCATGGCATATGGAGGGAATGCAGGTACTCAAGGACTGGAGGTACTCAAGGGAATGAGGAATGAGGGATCTTGAGGACTAGGTACTTGAGGAATGAGGTATGAATCGAGGCAGGTATCTAGGATACTGGAGGAATGAGGCAATCTCAAGGACGAGGATGCAGGAATGGAGGATATGAGGAATGAGGGATGAGGACTCAGGAACTGTGAGAATCTAGGTATCTTTTTGAAGAATGAGGGACTGAGGATCGGAGGACTGAATATGAGAACTCAGGATCAGGATCAGGAATCCAGGAATGAGGTATGGAGGGACTCAGGAACTACAGAGGACGAGGATCGGAGGATGATGAGGGACGAGGACGGAGGATCGAGGTACTAGAGGTACTCAGGCAGGGAATGAGGAGGAGGAATGGAGGATATGGAGGCTAGTTTTGGAGGAATGGAGGAATGAGGAATCGAGGAATGGAAGGAACCAGGTATGAGGGACTCAATAATGAGGAACTACAAGGACGCAGGAATTGGAGGAATGTAGGTATGGAGGAATCGAGGAATGCAGGAATCAGAGGAATGAGGTACTCAGGATGGAGGAATCAGGTATCTAGGTATCTAGGGACGGAGGGGGAATTCTAGGAATCCAAGGGTACGAGGAATGGAGGAACTTGAGGAATGGAGGAATGGAGGAATGAGAGGCAATGAGGAATGAGGAATCAGGAATCTGAGGTACGAGGTATGCAGGTATCTAGGGTATGGAGGTACGGAAGGACTCAGGTACGAGGATGAAGGACTCAGGTATGGAGGTACTAAAGGATCGAGGAATGAGGAATGGCAGGTAATTGAAGGACGAGGGAATCTAGGTACTAGGGTACTCAGGAATCGAGGAATGAGGAATCAGGAATGGAGGAATGAGGGTAACCAGGAATGGAGGTACTCAGGGATGGAGGGAATGAGGGTATGGGAGGGACTCAGGGACTCAGGACTTGAGGAATGGAGGGGTACTCAGGAATGAGGGATGAGGGACGGAGGATCAGGACTCAGGGATCAGGATCAGGACGAGGTAATCGGACGAGGACGGAGGACGAGGACTCAGGATCAGGACGAGGACGAGGTACTTGAGGATGGAGGGACGAGGACGAATGGACGAGGGACTCAGGTATCGAATACGAGGATGAGGATGCAATGGAATGGAGGATGAGGATGAGGAATGAGGATCGGAATATGGACCAGGACGAGGATGAGGATGAGGATGGAGGGTATTTTAGGACGAGGGACGAGGATCAGGATGGAGGACGAGGATGAGGATCAGAGAATGAGGAATGAGGAATCGAGGACGATGGATGAGGATTCAGGTAGGACTCGTATTTGATGATATTCTATTCGGATCGTACTTTTGTATTTGACATTTTTATTTTTATTTTATTTTAGATTTGTATTTTATTTTTGTATTTATTTTTGTATTTTTATTTTTATTTTTATTTGCATTCGTATTGTATTTTGAGATTTTGCATTCGTAATTTGCATTCAAGTATTCTATTTTTATTTTGGAGTATTCGAGGTACGACAGCACATGTAAAGGACCAGTACTGAGGTATCTTAGGAACTCAGGAATCTAGGTACTCAAGGATCAGGATACTTAAGGTACTAGGGTACTCAAGGACGAGGAATGAGGAATGAGGAACTAGGAATGTAGGTACTAGGTATCTCTAGGTACTCAGTACTGCAGGTATGGAGGGATGAGGGACTCAGGATGGAGGGACTAGGCATCTCCAGGAATGAGGGAATGAGGAACTCAGGAATGAGGATCTAGGTATCTCAGGGACGAGGACTCAGGAATGAGGTATCTAGAGGCAAATTAGGGAATTATAGGGCACCAGGATGCAACAGGTCAGAATGTAGGTATGAGGTACTCAGGGAATGAGGAATGGAGGAATGAGGTACTAAGGGAATCTAGGTATAATAGGTACGAGGAACTGAGGATACTGAGGGATGGAGGTAATGTAGGTACTAGGTAACTGAAGGATCTAGGTACTCAAGGGGACTCAGGAAAGGGTACTCAGGACGCTCAGGTGAGGAGGACTGAGGAATGGAGGCTTCTGAGGAATGGAGGAATGAGGCATCTAGGTACGAACAGGAATGGAGGAATCAGGAACTCAGGTACTCAGGAATGCAGGAATGCAGCAATTAGGGATGAATTTAGGTACTCAAGGAATGGAGGTAATGAGGGAATGGAGGATGAGGATCAGGAATGGTAGGAGGATGAGGAACTCAGGAATGGAGGACTCGAAGGATGCAGAATGATTCAGGAATGAGGAATCGAGGAATGGAGGGAATCAGGACTCAGGTAATCATTTGATTTTGGATGGAGGAATGAATTTCGGATCCGAGGAATCGAGGTACCAAGGTAATCCAGGAACTCAGGAACTAGAATGGAGGAATACTGAGGACGAGGATCTAGGAATCCAGGAATGGAGGAACTGGAGGAATCCAGGAATGGAGGAATGTAGGGACGAGGATCAGGATGGACCAGGGATGGAGAGGACCAAGGACTCAAGGATCGAATGGTATGGAAGGTATGGAATCAGGGATGGAGGAATGGAGGTATGAGAGGCAACGGAGGAATGAGGAATGGAGGTAATCAGGGAATGAGGAATCAGGTATCTGAGGAATGGAGGAATGGAAGGACTCAATATGGATGGAATTCAGGAGAACGAGGTTGAGGAATCCAGGAATGGAGGAATGGAGGAACTCAGGAATGGAGGGATGGAGGGACTGGAAGGACTCCAGGACTCGGAGGAATGAGGTATTCTAGGTACTGAAGGAATCCAGGTATGGAGGACTCGAAAGGACTCAGGATGAGGACGGAGGAATGGAGGAATGCAAGGACTCAGGAATGGAGGACCAGGAGTTCGAGGATACGAGGACGGAGGTATGAGGATCCAGGCATGGAGGATGAGGATGAGGATCCAGGAATGAGACTAGGAATGGTCAGGAATTGAGGAATGAGGATACGACGGAATGAGGATCGGAGGAATGAGGTATGAGGTACTCAGGGACGAGGATGGGAGGAATGGAGGACGAGGATGAGGAATGAGGAATGGCAGGTAATCAGGAATGGAGGACGAGGTACTCAGGAATGGAGGTATGGAGGGACGAGGTACTAGGTACGAGGGACGGAGGATGCAGGGACGAGATGACCTAGAATCAGGATGGAGGACTCAGACGAGGATGGAGGGACGAGAGGGATGTTAGGACTAAGGTAATGGAGGAATGGAGGGAATGGAGGCAATCAGGTATGAGGTAATCAGGATCAATCAGGATGAGGATCAGGATGAGGAATCAGGTAATCAGGAGGGACTCAGGAATGGAGGCACGAGGATCAGGGGTACTCAGGCATATGAGGGAATGAGGCAATCAGGAATCGAGGAATCAGGAATGACCAGGAATGGGTACCAGGGAACTGAGGTAATGGAGGTAATGGAGGAATGAGGTATGGAGGAACTGACGGAGGAATGGAGGAATTCTAGGGACGATGGGTATCGGTAGGAATCAGGAATCAGGTAATGGAGGAATGAGGAATGGAGGAATAGGAGGTATGAATGGAGGAATCTCAGGCAATTAGGGAATGAGGTAATGAGGGTATCAGGAATCGAGGAATCGGAGGAATCGAAGGATGGATGAGGAATGGAGGAATCGAGGAATCAGGAATCTTGAGGTAATGGAGGAATCGGAGGAATCGGAGGAATCAGGAATTGAGGAATGAGGAATCAGAGGAATCGGAGGAATGGAGGAATGGAATGGACTAATGGAGGAATCAAGGTAATTAATGAAAAGGAATCGGTAGGAATGAGGGAATGGAGGTAATCGAGGAATGGAGGAATCCAGGAATGAAGGAGGAATGAGGAATGGAGGGAATCGAGGTAATTCAGGAATAGAATGTCAGGAATGGAATGGAATGGAGGAATTAATTGAGGGAATCAGGAGAAATGAGGAATGGAATGGAATGGAGGAATGAGGATGGAATGATTCTAGGAATCTAGGAATCGAGGAATGGAATGTTTAGGAATGGAGGAATGAGAATTGAGGAATGGAGGAATTGAGGAATGGAAGGAATGGGAGGAATGAGGGAATTGAGGAATCAGGAATGGAGGGAATGGAGGGAATGGAATGGGAGGAATCAGGAATGGAGGAATGGAGGAATCGAAGGAATGGAATGAGAGGAATGGAGGAATTCTAGAGAAATCAGGAATCTAGGAATCAGGAATCGAGGAATGAGGAATGAGGAATGAGGGAATGGAGGGAATTGAGGGAATGGAGGGAATTCCAGGCAATGGAATGGAATGGGAGGAATTGAGGAATGGAATGGGAGTCAAGGACTCAGGAATGAGGAATGAGGGAATGGGAGGGAATCGAAGGGAATTGAGCAGGAATGAATGGAATCGAAGGGAATGAGGAATGGAGGAATCCAGGAATGGAGGAATGGAGGAATTCAGGAATAATAGAGGAATCTAGAGGAATCAGGGAATCAGGATCTAGGTAGGGGTGGAAGGAATCGAGGAATGAGGAATGGAGGGAATGGAGGGAATTGAGGGAATCTCAGGAATGAGGAATAGTTTGAGCTGGAATGGAGGAATCAGGGAATGGTACAATCGGAGGTAATCCAAGGCAATGGAGGAATGGAGGTACGAGGATGGAATAATTGAAGGAATGGGAGGTAATGGAGGAATGAGGAATGGAGGAATGGAAGGAATCAGGAATGGAGGAATCAGGAATGAGGAATCGAGGAATGGAGGAATGGAGGTAACTCAGGAATTCAGGAATGAGGAATCAGGAATTGAGGATGAGATGAAAGGAATGCAGGAATGGAGGAATGGAGGTAGTTGAGGAATGGAAGGAATGTAAGGACTCAAGGAGGATGGAAGGACGAGGGAATGAGGGATCAGGTACTCAGGATGAGGATGGAGGATGAGGAACTGAGGAATTGAGGGACGAGGAATGGAGGACGAGGATGAGGAACGAGGAATGAGGTTGCAAGGATGAGATACTCAGGTAATCGTAGGAATTGAGGAATCTAGGTATCTCAGGAATGGAGGGAATGAGGAATGGAGGTACTCAGGAATGAGGGAATCAAGGACTCTAGGTAATGTCAGGCAATGGAGGAATGGAGGCAATCAGGAATGAGGTATAATCTAGGTAATGACTCAGGGATGAGGTAATCAGGAATGAGGTAATGGAGGAATGAGGAATCAGGAATGGAGGACTCCAGGTAATTGAGGCAATGGAGGGAATGAGGCAATCAGGAACTACAAATGAGGAATGAGGCAATCAGGAATCTAGGAATTCTAGGGACGATGGAATGGAGGGACGAGGAACTCAGGAATCAGAGGTAATTGGAGGAATGGAAAGGGAATCAGGAACTGGGAAGGGTAATTGAGGAATGGAAGGAATGAGGACTCAGGAATGGAGGAATGAGGGATCCGAGGAATCAGGAATGGAGGTATCAGTAGGAATGGAGGTAATTGAGGAATGAGGGAATGGAGGAATCGAGGAATCAGGAATCTCAGGAATGAATCGAGGAATGAGGAATGAGGCAATCCAGGAATCAAGGAATGGAGGGAATTGAGGTAATGGAGGAATGACGGAATCAGGAATGAGGAATGAGGAATTGGAGGAATGGAGGTATCTGAGGTACTAAATGGAGGTAATGGAGGAACTTCAGGAATGGGAGGAATGGAGGGAATGGGGAGGAATCAGGAATCGGAGGAATCAAGGAATGCAGGAATCTAGGGAATGAGGGAATGGAATCAGGAATCGAGGGAATCAGGGAGGAATTGAAGGCAATTGAGGTAATGAGGAATGAAAGGAATGGAGGGAACCAGGAATTGAGGAATGGAAGGAATGGACCAGGAATCCAGGAATGAGGAATGGAGGAATGGTTAAGGAATGGAGGTAATGAGGAATCCAGGAATCGAATGGAACTCAGGAATGGAGGGAATGAGGGAAGTGAGTTTTGGTAATTGAGGAATCCAGGAATGGAGGAATCAGGAATCTCAGGAATGGAGGAATCAGGAATGGAAGGAATGGAGGGAATGGAATCGAGGAATCCAGGAATGAGGAATGGAGGAATGGAATCGAGGGAATGGAGGAATGAGGAATGGAATGGAATGGAGGAATGAGGAATGGAATGGAGGGAATGAGGAATGAGGAATGAAGGAATTGAGGGAATGGAATGAGGAATGAGGAATGAGGAATGAGGTAACCAGGTAACTTTGAGGCAATCAGGTAATTGAGGTAATCAGGAATTGGAGGAATGAGGAATGAGGAATGAGGAATTAGGGAAACGTTTTGGTAATTGAGGTAATGAGGAATGGTAGGAATGGAGGAACGAGGAATGGAGGAATGGAATGGAGGAATGGAATGGAATGGAGGAATGGAAGGGAATGAGGAATGGAGGGAATGAGGAATGAGGATGGAATAATCAGGAATGGAGGAATCGAGAAGGTAATGAGGGAATGGAGGAATGGAGGAATGGAGGAATGAGGCAATCAGGAATGAAGGAATGTAGCAATGAAGGAATGGAGGAATGAGGTAATTCAGGGAATTGAGGGAATGAGGAATGGAGGAATCAGGAATGAGGAATGAGGAATTAGGAATCAGGAATGAGACGAGGAATCAGGAATGGAGGAATGGAGGAATTGAGGAATGAGGTAATCGAGGAATCCAGGAATCGAGGAATGAGGAATGAGGAATGAGGAATTAGGAATTAGGTAAT
>NW_026948152.1:467215-542744 GCF_963921235.1 Mobula hypostoma | reverse complement strand
TAACTCATGCCCTGAAATTGCTGCCCTTAATCTCAAGCCCGGAAACACATGCCCTGAATCTCATGCCCTGAAACTCATGCCCTGAATCTCATGCCCTGAAACTCATGCCCTGAATCTCATGCCCTGAAACTTCTGCCCAGAATCTCATGCCCTGAAACTCCAGCCCTGAATATCCTGCCCTGAAACTCATGCCCTGAATCTCATGCCCTGAAACTCCTGCCCTGAATCTCCCGCCCTGAATCTCATGCCCTGAAACTCCTGCCCTGAATTTCCTGCCCTGAAACTCATGCCCTGAATCTCATGCTCTGAAACTCCTGCACTGAAACTCCTGCCCTTGAATCTCCCGCCTTCAAACTCCTGCCCAGAATCTCATGCCCTGAAACTCCTGCCCTGAATCACCTGCCCTTAAACTCATGCCTTGAATCTCATGCCCTGAAACTAATGCCCCGAAACTCATGCACTGAATCTCATGCCCTGAATCTCCTGCCCTGAAACTCATGCCCTGAATCACATGCCTTGAAACTCCTACCCTGAATCTCCTGCCCTGGAAGTCATGCCCTGAATCTCATGCTCTGAAACTCCTGCACTGAAACTCCTGCCCTGAATCTCCTGCCTTCAAACTCCTGCCCAGAATGTCATGCCCTGAAACTCCTACCCTGAAACTCCTGCCCTGAAACATGCCTTGAATCTCATCCCCGGCAACCACACACCTGAATCTCATGCCCTGAATCTCCTGCCCTGAAACTCATACCCTGAATCACATGCCTTGAAACTCCTGCCCTGAATCTCCTGCCCTGAATCTCATGCACTGAATCTCATGCCCTGAAACTCCTGCCCTGAATCTCCTGCCCTGAATCTCATGCCCTGAAACTCCTGCCCTGAATCTCCTGCCCTGAAACTCATGCCCTGAATCTCATGCTCTGAAACTCCAGCACTGAAACTCCTGCACTGAATCTCCTGCCCTGAATCTCATGCCCTGAAACTCATGCTCTGAATCTCCTGCCCTGAATCTCATGCCCTGAAACTCCTGCCTTGAATCTCATGCCCTGAAACTAATGCCCTGAAACTCATGCCCTGAATCTCATGCCCTGAAACTCCTGCCCTGAAACTCCTGCCCTGAAACTCCTGCCCTGAAACTCATGCCCTGAATCACATGTCCTGAAATTCCGGCTCTGAAACTCATGCCCTGAATCACATGCCTTGAAACTCCTACCCTGAATCTCCTGCCCTGAATCTCATGCACTGAATCTCATGCCCTGAATCTCCTGCCCTGAAACTCATGCCCTGAATCATATGCCCTGAAACTTCTGCCCTGAATCTCCTGCCCTGAATCTCCTGCCCTGAAACTCATGCCCTGAATCTCATGCCCTGAAACTCCTGCCCTGAATTTCATGCCCTGATAATCCTGCCCTGAATCACCTGCCCTGAATCGCATGCCCTGAAACTCCTGCACTGAGATTCCTGCCCCGAAACTCATGCCCTGAATCTCATGCCCTGAAACTCCTGCCCTGAATCTCATGCCCTGAAACTCATGCCCTGAATCACATGCCCTGAAACTCCTGTCCTGAATCTCTTGTGAAGAAACTCCTGCACTGAAATTCCTGCCATGAATCTCCTGCCCTGAAATCATGCCCTGAATCACATCCCCTGAAAAATCTGCCCGAATCTCCTTCCCTGAAACTCATGCCATGAAACTCCTGCCTTGAAACTCCTGCCCTGAATCTCCTGCCCTGAATCTCATGCACTGAATCTCATGCCCTGAATCTCCTGCCCTGAAACTCATGCCCTGAATCACATGCCTTGAAACTCATGCCCTGAAACTCATTCCCTGAATCGCATGCCCTGAAACTCCTGCCCTGAGTCTCTTGTGCAGAAACTACTGCACTGAAACTCCTGTCCTGAATCTCCTGCCCTGAAACGCATGCCCTGAATCAGATGCCCTGAAACGTCTGCCCTGAATCTCCTACCCTGAATCTCCTGCCCTGAAACTCATACCCTGAATCTCCTGACTTGAAACTCCTGCCCTGAATTTCATGCCCTGATAATCCTGCCCTGAATCACCTGCCCTGATCGCATGCCCTGAAACTCCTGCACTGACGTTCCTGCCCCGAAACTCATGCCCTGAATCTCATGCTCTGAAACTCCTGCACTGAAACTCCTGCCCTGAATCTCCTGCCTTCAAACTCCTGCCCAGAATGTCATGCCCTGAATCTCCTGCCCTGAAACTCCTACCCTGAAACTCCTGCCCTGAAACTCATGCCTTGAATCTCATCCCCGGCAACCACACACCTGAATCTCATGCCCTGAAACTGCTGCCCTGAAACTCCTATCCTGAATCTCCTACCCTGAAACTCATGCCTTGAATCTCATGCCCTGAAACTCATGCCCTTTAACTCATGCCCTGAAATTGCTGCCCTTAATCTCAAGCCCGGAAACACAGCCCTGAATCTCATGCCCTCAAACTAAAGCCCTAAATCCCATGCCCTGAAACTCATGCCCTGAATCACATGCCCTGAAACTTCTGCCCAGAATCTCCTACCCTGAATCTCCATCCCTGAAACTCATGCACTGAATCTCATGCCCTGAAACTCATGCCCTGAATCTCCTGCCCTGAATCTCATGCCCTGAAACTCCTGCCCTGAATCACCTGCCCTTAAACTCATGCCTTGAATCTCATGCCCTGAAACTAATGCCCTGAAACTCATGCCCTGAATCTCCTGCCCTGAAATCATGCCCTGAATCACATGCCCTGAATCTCCTGCCCTGAAACTCCTACCCTGAATCTCCATCCCTGAAACTCATGCACTGAATCTCATGCCCTGAAACTCATGCCCTGAATCTCCTGCCCTGAATCTCATGCCCTGAAACTCCTGCCCTGAATCACCTGCCCTTAAACTCATGCCTTGAATCTCATGCCCTGAAACTAATGCCCTGAAACTCCTGCCCTGAATCACCTGCCCTTAAACTCATGCCCTGAATCACATGCCCTGAATCTCCTGCCCTGAAACTCCTGCACTGAATCTCCTGCCCTGATACTCATGCCCTGAATCACATGCCTTGAAACTCCTGCCCTGAATCTCCTGCCCTGAAATCATGCCCTGAATCACATGCCCATAAACATCTGCCCCGAATCTCCTTCACTGAAACTCATGCCCTGAATCTCATGCCCTGAAACTCATGCCCTGAAACTCATGCCCTGAAATTGCTGCCCTTAATCTCAAGCCCGGAAACACAGCCCTGAATATCATGCCCTGAAACTCATGCCCTGAATCACATGCCCTGAAACTTCTGCCCTGAATCTCCTACCCTGAAACTCATGCCCTGAATCACATGCCTTGAAACTCCTGCCATGAAACTCATGCCCTGAATCTCATGCCCGGCAACCACAGACCAGAATCTCATGCCCTGAAACTAAAACCCTGAATCTCATGCCTTGAATCTCTTGTGAAGAAACTCCTGCACTGAAACTCCTGCCCTGAATTTCATGCCCTGATAATCCTGCCCTGAATCACCTGCCCTGATCGCATGCCCTGAAACTCCTGCACTGACGTTCCTGCCCCGAAACTCATGCCCTGAATCTCATGCTCTGAAACTCCTGCACTGAAACTCCTGCCCTGAATCTCCTGCCTTCAAACTCCTGCCCAGAATGTCATGCCCTGAAACTCCTGCCCTGAAACTCCTACCCTGAAACTCCTGCCCTGAAACTCATGCCTTGAATCTCATCCCCGGCAACCACACACCTGAATCTCATGCCCTGAAACTGCTGCCCTGAAACTCCTATCCTGAATCTCCTACCCTGAAACTCATGCCTTGAATCTCATGCCCTGAAACTCATGCCCTTTAACTCATGCCCTGAAATTGCTGCCCTTAATCTCAAGCCCGGAAACACAGCCCTGAATCTCATGCCCTGAAACTAAAGCCCTAAATCCCATGCCCTGAAACTCATGCCCTGAATCACATGCCCTGAAACTTCTGCCCAGAATCTCCTACCCTGAATCTCCATCCCTGAAACTCATGCACTGAATCTCATGCCCTGAAACTCATGCCCTGAATCTCCTGCCCTGAATCTCATGCCCTGAAACTCCTGCCCTGAATCACCTGCCCTTAAACTCATGCCTTGAATCTCATGCCCTGAAACTAATGCCCTGAAACTCATGCCCTGAATCTCATGCCCTGAAATCATGCCCTGAATCACATGCCCATAAACATCTGCCCCGAATCTCCTTCACTGAAACTCATGCCCTGAATCTCATGCCCTGAAACTCATGCCCTGAAACTCATGCCCTGAAATTGCTGCCCTTAATCTCAAGCCCGGAAACACAGCCCTGAATATCATGCCCTGAAACTCATGCCCTGAATCACATGCCCTGAAACTTCTGCCCTGAATCTCCTACCCTGAAACTCCTGCCCTGAATCTCAAGCCCTGAAACTGCTGTCCAGAATCTCATGCAGTGAAACTCCTGCCCTGAATCTCATGCCCTGAATCTCCTGCCCTGAATCTCATGCCCTGAAACTCCTGCCCTGAATCACCTGCCCTTAAACTCATGCCTTGAATCTCATGCCCTGAAACTAATGCCCTGAAACTCATGCCCTGAATCTCATGCCCTGAAATCATGCCCTGAATCACATGCCCATAAACATCTGCCCCGAATCTCCTTCACTGAAACTCATGCCCTGAATCTCATGCCCTGAAACTCATGCCCTGAAACTCATGCCCTGAAATTGCTGCCCTTAATCTCAAGCCCGGAAACACAGCCCTGAATATCATGCCCTGAAACTCATGCCCTGAATCACATGCCCTGAAACTTCTGCCCTGAATCTCCTACCCTGAAACTCATGCCCTGAATCACATGCCTTGAAACTCCTGCCATGAAACTCATGCCCTGAATCTCATGCCCGGCAACCACAGACCAGAATCTCATGCCCTGAAACTAAAACCCTGAATCTCATGCCTTGAATCTCTTGTGAAGAAACTCCTGCACTGAAACTCCTGCCCTGAATCTGCTGCCCTGAAATCATGCCCTGAATCACATGCCCATAAACATCTGCCCCGAATCTCCTTCCCTGAAACTCATGCCCTGAATCTCATGCCCTGAAACTCATGCCTTGAATCACCTGCATTTAAACTCCTGCCCTGAAACTCATGCCCTGAATCTCATGCCCTGAAACTCCCGCCCTGAAACTCATGCCCTGAATCTCATGCCCGGCAACCACAGACCAGAATCTCATGCCCTGAAACTAAAACCCGGAATCTCATGCCCTGAATCTCCTGCCCTGAAATCATGCCCTGAATCACATGCCCATAAACATCTGCCCCGAATCTCCTTCACTGAAACTCATGCCCTGAATCTCATGCCCTGAAACTCCTGCCCTGAAACTCATGCCCGGAATCTCATGCCATGAAACTCCGGCCCTGAAACTCATGCCTTGAATCTCATCCCCGGCAACCACAGACCTGAATCTCATGCTCTGAAACTCCTGCCCTGAAACTCTTATCCTGAATCTCCTACCCTGAAACTCATGCCTTGAATCACCTGCATTGAAACTCCTGCCCTGAAACTCATGCCCTGAATCTCATGCCCTGAAACTCCCGCCCTGAAACTCATGCCCTGAATCTCATGCCCGGCAACCACAGACCAGAATCTCATGCCCTGAAACTAAAACCCGGAATCTCATGCCCTGAATCTCCTGCCCTGAAATCATGCCCTGAATCACACGCCCATAAACATCTGCCCCGAATCTCCTTCACTGAAACTCATGCCCTGAATCTCATGCCCTGAAACTCATGCCCTGAAACTCATGCCCTGAAATTGCTGCCCTTAATCTCAAGCCCGGAAACACAGCCCTGAATATCATGCCCTGAAACTCATGCCCTGAATCACATGCCCTGAAACTTCTGCCCTGAATCTCCTACCCTGAATCTCCTGCCCTGAAACTCATGCCCTGAATCACATGCCTTGAAACTCCTGCCCTGAAATACATGCCCTGAATCACATGCCTTGAAACTCCTGCCATGAAACTCATGCCCTGAATCTCATGCCTGGCAACCACAGAGCAGAATCTCATGCCCTGAAACTAAAACCCTGAATCTCATGCCTTGAATCTCTTGTGAAGAAACTCCTGCACTGAAACTCCTGCCCTGAATCTTCTGCCCTGAAATCATGCCCTGAATCACATGCCCATAAACATCTGCCCCGAATCTCCTTCCCTGAAACTCATGCCCTGAATCTCATGCCCTGAAACTCATGCCCTGAATCTCCTGCCTTCAAATTCCTGCCCAGAATCTCATGCCCTGAAACTCCTACCCTGAATCACCTGCCCTTAAACTCATGCCTTGAATCTCATGCCCTGAAACTCCTGCCCTGAAACTCCTACCCTGAAACTCCTGCCCTGAAACTCATGCCTTGAATCACATGCCTTGAAACTCCGGCCCTGAAACTCATGCCTTGAATCTCATCCCCGGCAACCACACACCTGAATCTCATGCCCTGAAACTGCTGCCCTGAAACTCCTATCCTGAATCTCCTACCCTGGAACTCATGCCTTGAATCTCATGCCCTGAAACTCATGCCCTTTAACTCATGCCCTGAAATTGCTGCCCTTAATCTCAAGCCCGGAAACACAGCCCTGAATCTCATGCTTTGAAACAAAAGCCCTAAATCCCATGCCCTGAAACTCATGCCCTGAATCACATGCCCTGAAACTTCTGCCCAGAATCTCCTACCCTGAATCTCCATCCCTGAAACTCATGCACTGAATCTCATGCCCTGAAACTCATGCCCTGAATCTCCTGCCCTGAATCTCATGCCCTGAAACTCCTGCCCTGAATTTCCTGCCCTGAAACTCATGCCCTGAATCTCATGCTCTGAAATTCCTGCACTGAAACTCCTGCCCTGAATCTCCTGCCTTCAAACTCCTGCCCAGAATCTCATGCCCTGAAACTCCTGCCCTGAATCACCTGCCCTTAAACTCATGCCTTGAATCTCATGCCCTGAAACTAATGCCCTGAAACTCATGCCCTGAATCTCATGCCCTGAAACTCCTGCCCTGAAACTCCTGCCCTGAATCTCCTGCCCTGAAACTCATGCCCTGAATCACATGCCCTGAAACTCATGCCCTGAAACTCATGCCCTGAAACTCATGCCCTGAAATTGCTGCCCTTAATCTCAAGCCCGGAAACACAGCCCTGAATATCATGCCCTGAAACTCATGCCCTGAATCACATGCCCTGAAACTTCTGCCCTGAATCTCCTACCCTGAATCTCCTGCCCTGAAACTCATGCCCTGAATCACATACCTTGAAACTCGTGCCCTGAAACTCATGCCCTGAATCACATGCCTTGAAACTCCTGCCATGAAACTCATGCCCTGAATCTCATGCCCGGCAACCACAGACCAGAATCTCATGCCCTGAAACTAAAACCCTGAATCTCATGCCTTGAATCTCTTGTGAAGAAACTCCTGCACTGAAACTCCTGCCCTGAATTTCATGCCCTGATAATCCTGCCCTGAATCACCTGCCCTGATCGCATGCCCTGAAACTCCTGCACTGACGTTCCTGCCCCGAAACTCATGCCCTGAATCTCATGCTCTGAAACTCCTGCACTGAAACTCCTGCCCTGAATCTCCGGCCTTCAAACTCCTGCCCAGAATGTCATGCCCTGAAACTCCTGCCCTGAAACTCCTACCCTGAAACTCCTGCCCTGAAACTCATGCCTTGAATCTCATCCCCGGCAACCACACACCTGAATCTCATGCCCTGAAACTGCTGCCCTGAAACTCCTATCCTGAATCTCCTACCCTGAAACTCATGCCTTGAATCTCATGCCCTGAAACTCATGCCCTTTAACTCATGCCCTGAAATTGCTGCCCTTAATCTCAAGCCCGGAAACACAGCCCTGAATCTCATGCCCTGAAACTAAAGCCCTAAATCCCATGCCCTGAAACTCATGCCCTAAATCACATGCCCTGAAACTTCTGCCCAGAATCTCCTACCCTGAATCTCCATCCCTGAAACTCATGCACTGAATCTCATGCCCTGAAACTCATGCCCTGAATCTCCTGCCCTGAATCTCATGCCCTGAAACTCCTGCCCTGAATCACCTGCCCTTAAACTCATGCCTTGAATCTCATGCCCTGAAACTAATGCCCTGAAACTCATGCCCTGAATCTCATGCCCTGAAATCATGCCCTGAATCACATGCCCATAAACATCTGCCCCGAATCTCCTTCACTGAAACTCATGCCCTGAATCTCATGCCCTGAAACTCATGCCCTGAAACTCATGCCCTGAAATTGCTGCCCTTAATCTCAAGCCCGGAAACACAGCCCTGAATATCATGCCCTGAAACTCATGCCCTGAATCACATGCCCTGAAACTTCTGCCCTGAATCTCCTACCCTGAAACTCATGCCCTGAATCACATGCCTTGAAACTCCTGCCATGAAACTCATGCCCTGAATCTCATGCCCGGCAACCACAGACCAGAATCTCATGCCCTGAAACTAAAACCCTGAATCTCATGCCTTGAATCTCTTGTGAAGAAACTCCTGCACTGAAACTCCTGCCCTGAATCTGCTGCCCTGAAATCATTCCCTGAATCACATGCCCATAAACATCTGCCCCGAATCTCCTTCCCTGAAACTCATGCCCTGAATCTCATGCCCTGAAACTCATGCCTTGAATCACCTGCATTTAAACTCCTGCCCTGAAACTCATGCCCTGAATCTCATGCCCTGAAACTCCCGCCCTGAAACTCATGCCCTGAATCTCATGCCCGGCAACCACAGACCAGAATCTCATGCCCTGAAACTAAAACCCTGAATCTCATGCCCTGAATCTCCTGCCCTGAAACTCATGCCCTGAATCTCATGCCCATAAACTTCTGCCCTGAATCTCCTTCCCTGAAACTCATGCCCTGAATCTCATGCCCTGAAACTCCTGCCCTGAAACTCATGCCCGGAATCTCATGCCCTGAAACTCCGGCCCTGAAACTCATGCCTTGAATCTCATCCCCGGCAACCACAGACCTGAATCTCATGCTCTGAAACTCCTGCCCTGAAACTCTTATCCTGAATCTCCTACCCTGAAACTCATGCCTTGAATCACCTGCATTGAAACTCCTGCCCTGAAACTCATGCCCTGAATCTCATGCCCTGAAACTCCCGCCCTGAAACTCATGCCCTGAATCTCATGCCCGGCAACCACAGACCAGAATCTCATGCCCTGAAACTAAAACCCGGAATCTCATGCCCTGAATCTCCTGCCCTGAAATCATGCCCTGAATCACACGCCCATAAACATCTGCCCCGAATCTCCTTCACTGAAACTCATGCCCTGAATCTCATGCCCTGAAACTCATGCCCTGAAACTCATGCCCTGAAACTCATGCCCTGAAATTGCTGCCCTTAATCTCAAGCCCGGAAACACAGCCCTGAATATCATGCCCTGAAACTCATGCCCTGAATCACATGCCCTGAAACTTCTGCCCTGAATCTCCTACCCTGAATCTCCTGCCCTGAAACTCATGCCCTGAATCACATGCCTTCAAACTCCTGCCCTGAAATACATGCCCTGAATCACATGCCTTGAAACTCCTGCCATGAAACTCATGCCCTGAATCTCATGCCTGGCAACCACAGAGCAGAATCTCATGCCCTGAAACTAAAACCCTGAATCTCATGCCTTGAATCTCTTGTGAAGAAACTCCTGCACTGAAACTCCTGCCCTGAATCTTCTGCCCTGAAATCATGCCCTGAATCACATGCCCATAAACATCTGCCCCGAATCTCCTTCCCTGAAACTCATGCCCTGAATCTCATGCCCTGAAACTCATGCCCTGAATCTCCTGCCTTCAAATTCCTGCCCAGAACCTCATGCCCTGAAACTCCTACCCTGAATCACCTGCCCTTAAACTCATGCCTTGAATCTCATGCCCTGAAACTCCTGCCCTGAAACTCCTACCCTGAAACTCCTGCCCTGAAACTCATGCCTTGAATCACATGCCTTGAAACTCCGGCCCTGAAACTCATGCCTTGAATCTCATCCCCGGCAACCACACACCTGAATCTCATGCCCTGAAACTGCTGCCCTGAAACTCCTATCCTGAATCTCCTACCCTGGAACTCATGCCTTGAATCTCATGCCCTGAAACTCATGCCCTTTAACTCATGCCCTGAAATTGCTGCCCTTAATCTCAAGCCCGGAAACACAGCCCTGAATCTCATGCCCTGAAACTAAAGCCCGAAATCCCATGCCCTGAAACTCATGCCCTGAATCACATGCCCTGAAACTTCTGCCCAGAATCTCCTACCCTGAATCTCCATCTGTGAAACTCATGCCCTGAATCTCATGCCCTGAAACTCATGCCCTGAATCTCCTGCCCTGAATCTCATGCCCTGAAACTCCTGCCCTGAATTTCCTGCCCTGAAACTCATGCCCTGAATCTCATGCTCTGAAACTCCTGCACTGAAACTCCTGCCCTGAATCTCCTGCCTTCAAACTCCTGCCCAGAATCTCATGCCCTGAAACTCCTGCCCTGAATCACCTGCCCTTAAACTCATGCCTTGAATCTCATGCCCTGAAACTAATGCCCTGAAACTCATGCCCTGAATCTCATGCCCTGAAACTCCTGCCCTGAAACTCCTGCCCTGAAACTCCTGCCCTGAAACTCATGCCCTGAATCACATGTCCTGAAACTCATGCCCTGAAACTCATGCCCTGAAACTCATGCCCTGAAATTGCTGCCCTTAATCTCAAGCCCGGAAACACAGCCCTGAATATCATGCCCTGAAACTCATGCCCTGAATCACATGCCCTGAAACTTCTGCCCTGAATCTCCTACCCTGAAACTCATGCCCTGAATCACATGCCCTGAAACTCCTGCCCTGAAACTCATGCCCTGAATCTCATGCCCTGAACCACATGCCCTGAATCTCATGCCCTGAAACTAAAACCCTGAATCTCATGCCTTGAATCTCTTGTGAAGAAACTCCTGCACTGAAACTCCTGCCCTGAATCTGCTGCCCTGAAATCATGCCCTGAATCACATGCCCATAAACATCTGCCCCGAATCTCCTTCCCTGAAACTCATGCCCTGAATCTCATGCTCTGAAACTCATGCCTTGAATCACCTGCATTTAAACTCCTGCCCTGAAACTCATGCCCTGAATCTCATGCCCTGAAACTCCCGCCCTGAAACTCATGCCCTGAATCTCATGCCCGGCAACCACAGACCAGAATCTCATGCCCTGAAACTAAAACCCGGAATCTCATGCCCTGAATCTCCTGCCCTGAAATCATGCCCTGAATCACATGCCCATAAACATCTGCCCCGAATCTCCTTCACTGAAACTCATGCCCTGAATCTCATGCCCTGAAACTCCTGCCCTGAAACTCATGCCCGGAATCTCATGCCCTGAAACTCATGCCCTGAAACTCATGCCCTGAAACTCATGCCCTGAAATTGCTGCCCTTAATCTCATGCCCTGAATCTCATGCCCTGAAACTCATGCCCTGAATCACATGCCCTGAAACTTCTGCCCTGAATCTCCTGCCCTGAATCTCCTGCCCTGAAACTCATGCCCTGAATCACATGCCTTCAAACTCCTGCCCTGAAATACATGCCCTGAATCACATGCCTTGAAACTCCTGCCATGAAACTCATGCCCTGAATCTCATGCCTGGCAACCACAGAGCAGAATCTCATGCCCTGAAACTAAAACCCTGAATCTCATGCCTTGAATCTCTTGTGAAGAAACTCCTGCACTGAAACTCCTGCCCTGAATCTTCTGCCCTGAAACTCATGCCCTGAATCACATGCCCTGAAACATCTGCCCTGAATCTCCTGCCCTGAAACTCATGCCCTGAATCTCATGCCCTGAAACTCATGCCCTGAATCTCCTGCCTTCAAATTCCTGCCCAGAACCTCATGCCCTGAAACTCCTGCCCTGAATCTCCTGCCCTTAAACTCATGCCCTGAATCTCATGCCCTGAAACTCCTGCCCTGAAACTCCTGCCCTGAAACTCCTGCCCTGAAACTCATGCCTTGAATCACATGCCTTGAAACTCCGGCCCTGAAACTCATGCCTTGAATCTCATCCCCGGCAACCACAGACCTGAATCTCATGCCCTGAAACTGCTGCCCTGAAACTCCTATCCTGAATCTCCTACCCTGAAACTCATGCCTTGAATCTCATGCCCTGAAACTCATGCCCTTTAACTCATGCCCTGAAATTGCTGCCCTTAATCTCAAGCCCGGAAACACAGCCCTGAATCTCATGCCCTGAAACTAAAGCCCTAAATCCCATGCCCTGAAACTCATGCCCTGAATCACATGCCCTGAAACTTCTGCCCAGAATCTCCTACCCTGAATCTCCATCCCTGAAACTCATGCACTGAATCTCATGCCCTGAAACTCATGCCCTGAATCTCCTGCCCTGAATCTCATGCCCTGAAACTCCTGCCCTGAATTTCCTGCCCTGAAACTCATGCCCTGAATCTCATGCTCTGAAACTCCTGCACTGAAACTCCTGCCCTGAATCTCCTGCCTTCAAACTCCTGCCCTGAATCTCATGCCCTGAAACTCCTGCCCTGAATCACCTGCCCTTAAACTCATGCCTTGAATCTCATGCCCTGAAACTAATGCCCTGAAACTCATGCCCTGAATCTCATGCCCTGAAACTCCTGCCCTGAAACTCCTGCCCTGAAACTCCTGCCCTGAAACTCATGCCCTGAATCACATGTCCTGAAACTCATGCCCTGAAACTCATGCCCTGAAACTCATGCCCTGAAATTGCTGCCCTTAATCTCAAGCCCGGAAACACAGCCCTGTATATCATGCCCTGAAACTCATGCCCTGAATCACATGCCCTGAAACTTCTGCCCTGAATCTCCTACCCTGAATCTCCTGCCCTGAAACTCATGCCCTGAATCACATGCCTTGAAACTCGTGCCCTGAAACTCATGCCCTGAATCACATGCCTTGAAACTCCTGCCATGAAACTCATGCCCTGAATCTCATGCCTGGCAACCACAGACCAGAATCTCATGCCCTGAAAATAAAACCCTGAATCTCATGCCTTGAATCTCTTGTGAAGAAACTCCTGCACTGAAACTCCTGCCCTGAATCTTCTGCCCTGAAATCATGCCCTGAATCACATGCCCATAAATATCTGCCCCGAATCTCCTTCCCTGAAACTCATGCCCTGAATCTCATGCCCTGAAACTCATGCCCTGAATCACATGTCCTGAAACTCCGGCTCTGAAACTCATGCCCTGAAACTCATGCCCTGAAACTCCTACCATGAATCACATGCCCTTAAACTCATGCCTTGAATCTCATGCCCTGAAACACCTGCACTGAACTCCTGCCCTGAAACTCATACCCTGAATCTCATGCCCTGAAACTCCTGCCCTGAAACTCATGCCCTGAAACTCATGCCCTGAATCTCCTGACTTGAAACTCCTGCCCTGAATTTCAAGCCCTGATAATCCTGCCCTGAATCACCTGCCCTGATCGCATGCCCTGAAACTCCTGCACTGACGTTCCTGCCCCGAAACTCATGCCCTGAATCTCATGCTCTGAAACTCCTGCACTGAAACTCCTGCCCTGAATCTCCTGCCTTCAAACTCCTGCCCAGAATGTCATGCCCTGAAACTCCTGCCCTGAAACTCCTACCCTGAAACTCCTGCCCTGAAACTCATGCCTTGAATCTCATCCCCGGCAACCACACACCTGAATCTCATGCCCTGAAACTGCTGCCCTGAAACTCCTATCCTGAATCTCCTACCCTGAAACTCATGCACTGAATCTCATGCCCTGAATCTCATGCCCTGAAACTCCTGCCCTGAAACTCATGCCCTGAATCACATGTCCTGAAACTCCGGCTCTGAAACTCATGCCCTGAAACTCATGCCCTGAAACTCATTCCCTGAATCGCATGCCCTGAAACTCCTGCCCTGAGTCTCTTGTGCAGAAACTACTGCACTGAAACTCCTGTCCTGAATCTCCTGCCCTGAAACTCATGCCCTGAATCATATGCCCTGAAACGTCTGCCCTGAATCTCCTACCCTGAATCTCCTGCCCTGAAACTCATACCCTGAATCTCCTGACTTGAAACTCCTGCCCTGAATTTCATGCCCTGATAATCCTGCCCTGAATGACCTGCCCTGATCGCATGCCCTGAAACTCCTGCACTGACGTTCCTGCCCCGAAACTCATGCCCTGAATCTCATGCTCTGAAAATCCTGCACTGAAACTCCTGCCCTGAATCTCCTGCCTTCAAACTCCTGCCCAGAATCTCATGCCCTGAAACTCCTGCCCTGAAACTCCTACCCTGAAACTCCTGCCCTGAAACTCATGCCTTGAATCACATGCCTTGAAACTCCGGCCCTGAAACTCATGCCTTGAATCTCATCCCCGGCAACCACACACCTGAATCTCATGCTCTGAAACTCCTGCACTGAAACTCCTGCCCTGAATCTCCTGCCTTCAAACTCCTGCCCAGAATGTCATGCCCTGAAACTCCTGCCCTGAAATTCCTACCCTGAAACTCCTGCCCTGAAACTCATGCCTTGAATCTCATCCCCGGCAACCACACACCTGAATCTCATGCCCTGAAACTCCTGCCCTGAAACTCATGCCTTGAATCACATGCCTTGAAACTCCGGCCCTGAAACTCATGCCTTGAATCTCATCCCCGGCAACCACACACCTGAATCTCATGCCCTGAAACTGCTGCCCTGAAACTCCTATCCTGAATCTCCTACCCTGAAACTCATGCACTGAATCTCATGCCCTGAATCTCATGCCCTGAAACTCCTGCCCTGAAACTCATGCCCTGAATCACATGTCCTGAAACTCCGGCTCTGAAACTCATGCCCTGAAACTCATTCCCTGAAACTCATTCCCTGAATCGCATGCCCTGAAACTCCTGCCCTGAGTCTCTTGTGCAGAAACTACAGCACTGAAACTCCTGTCCTGAATCTCCTGCCCTGAAACTCATGCCCTGAATCATATGCCCTGAAACGTCTGCCCTGAATCTCCTACACTGAATCTCCTGCCCTGAAACTCATACCCTGAATCTCCTGACTTGAAACTCCTGCCCTGAATTTCATGCCCTGATAATCCTGCCCTGAATCACCTGCCCTGATCGCATGCCCTGAAACTCCTGCACTGACGTTCCTGCCCCGAAACTCATTCCCTGAATCTCATGCTCTGAAAATCCTGCACTGAAACTCCTGCCCTGAATCTCCTGCCTTCAAACTCCTGCCCAGAATCTCATGCCCTGAAACTCCTGCCCTGAAACTCCTATCCTGAATCTCCTACCCTGAAACTCATGCCCTGAATCTCATGCCCTGAATCTAAAGCCCTAAATCCCATGCCCTGAAACTCATGCCCTGAATCACATGCCCTGAAACTTCTGCCCTGAATCTCCTACCCTGAATCTCCTGCCCTGAAACTCATGCCCTGAATCTCATGCCCTGAAACTCATGCCCTGAATCTCCTGCCCTGAATCTCATGCCCTGAAACTCCTGCCCTGAATCTCCTGCCCTGAAACTCATGCCCTGAATCTCATGCCCTGAAACTAATGCCCTGAAACTCATGCCCTGAATCTCATGCCCTGAAATCATGCCCTAAATCACATGCCCATAAACATCTGCCTCGAATCTCCTTCCCTGAAACTCATGCCCTGAAACTCCTGCCCTGAAACTCATGCCCTGAATCTCATGCCCTGAAATTGCTGCCCTTAATCTCAAGCCCGGAAACACAGCCCTGAATCTCATGCCCTGAAACTCATGCCCTGAATCACATGCCCTGAAACTTCTGCCCTGAATCTCCTACCCTGAAACTCATGCCCTGAATCATATGCCTTGAAACTCCTGCCATGAAACTCATGCCCTGAATCTCATGCCCGGCAACCACAGACCAGAATCTCATGCCCTGAAACTAAAACCCTGAATCTCAAGCCTTGAATCTCTTCTGAAGAAACTCCTGCACTGAAACTCCGGCCCTGAATCTGCTTCCCTGAAATCATGCCCTGAATAACATGCCCATAAATATCTGCCCCGAATCTCCTTCCCTGAAACTCATGCCCTGAATCTCATGCCCTGAAACTCATGCCCTGAATCTCCTGCCTTCAAATTCCTGCCCAGAATCTCATGCCCTGAAACTCCTGCCCTGAATCACCTGCCCTGAAACTCATGCCCTGAATCTCATGCCCTGAAACTCCTGCCCTGAAACTCATGCCCTGAATCACATGCCCTGAAACTCCGGCTCTGAAACTCATGCCCTGAATCTCATGCCCTGAAACTCATGCCCTGAATCTCATGCCCTGAAACTCATGCCCTGAAACTCATGCCCTGAAATTGCTGCCCTTAATCTCAAGCCCGGAAACACAGCCCTGAATATCATGCCCTGAAACTCATGCCCTGAATCACATGCCCTGAAACTTCTGCCCTGAATCTCCTACCCTGAAACTCATGCCCTGAATCACATGCCTTGAAACTCCTGCCATGAAACTCATGCCCTGAATCTCATGCCCGGCAACCACAGACCAGAATCTCATGCCCTGAAACTAAAACCCTGAATCTCATGCCTTGAATCTCTTGTGAAGAAACTCCTGCACTGAAACTCCTGCCCTGAATCTGCTGCCCTGAAATCATGCCCTGAATCACATGCCCATAAACATCTGCCCCGAATCTCCTTCCCTGAAACTCATGCCCTGAATCTCATGCCCTGAAACTCATGCCCTGAATCTCCTGCCTTCAAATTCCTGCCCAGAATCTCATGCCCTGAAACTACTACCCTGAATCACCTGCCCTTAAATTCATGCCTTGAATCTCATGCCCTGAAACACCTGCACTGAACTCCTGCCCTGAAACGCATACCCTGAATCTCATGCCCTGAAACTCCTGCCCTGAAACTCATGCCCTGAATCACATGTCCTGAAACTCCGGCTCTGAAACTCATGCCCTGAAACTCATGCCCTGAAACTCATTCCCTGAATCGCATGCCCTGAAACTCCGGCCCTGAGTCTCTTGTGCAGAAACTACTGCACTGCAACTCCTGTCCTGAATCTCCTGCCCTGAAACTCATGCCCTGAATCACATGCCTTGAAACTCCTGCCCTGAATCTCCTGCCCTGAATCTCATGCACTGAATCTCATGCCCTGAATCTCCTGCCCTGAAACTCATGCCCTGAACCACATGCCTTGAAACTCCTGCCCTGAATCTCCTGCCCTGGAAGTCATGCCCTGAATCTCATGCCCTGAATCTCCTGCACTGAAACTCCTGCACTGAATCTCCTGCCCTGATACTCATGCCCTGAATCACATGCCTTGAAACTCCTGCCCTGAATCTCCTGCCCTGAAATCATGCCCTGAATCACATGCCCATAAACATCTGCCCCGAATCTCCTTCACTGAAACTCATGCCCTGAATCTCATGCCCTGAAACTCATGCCCTGAAACTCATGCCCTGAAATTGCTGCCCTTAATCTCAAGCCCGGAAACACAGCCCTGAATATCATGCCCTGAAACTCATGCCCTGAATCACATGCCCTGAAACTTCTGCCCTGAATCTCCTACCCTGAAACTCATGCCCTGAATCACATGCCTTGAAACTCCTGCCATGAAACTCATGCCCTGAATCTCATGCCCGGCAACCACAGACCAGAATCTCATGCCCTGAAACTAAAACCCTGAATCTCATGCCTTGAATCTCTTGTGAAGAAACTCCTGCACTGAAACTCCTGCCCTGAATCTCCTGCCCTGAAATCATGCCCTGAATCACATGCCCATAAACATCTGCCCCGAATCTCCTTCCCTGAAACTCATGCCCTGAAACTCATGCCCTGAATCACTTGTCCTGAAACTCCGGCTCTGAAACTCATGCCCTGAAACTCATGCCCTGAAACTCCTACCCTGAATCACCTGCCCTTAAACTCATGCCTTGAATCTCATGCCCTGAAACACCTGCACTGAACTCCTGCCCTGAAACTCATACCCTGAATCTCATGCCCTGAAACTCCTGCCCTGAAACTCATGCCCTGAATCACATGTCCTGAAACTCCGGCTCTGAAACTCATGCCCTGAAACTCATGCCCTGAAACTCATTCCCTGAATCGCATGCCCTGAAACTCCTGCCCTGAGTCTCTTGTGCAGAAACTACTGCACTGAAACTCCTGTCCTGAATCTCCTGCCCTGAAACTCATGCCCTGAATCATATGCCCTGAAACGTCTGCCCTGAATCTCCTACCCTGAATCTCCTGCCCTGAAACTCATGCCCTGAATCTCATGCTCTGAAACTCCTGCACTGAAACTCCTGCCCTGAATCTCCTGCCTTCAAACTCCTGCCCAGAATGTCATGCCCTGAAACTCCTGCCCTGAAACTCCTACCCTGAAACTCCTGCCCTGAAACTCATGCCTTGAATCTCATCCCCGGCAACCACACACCTGAATCTCATGCCCTGAAACTGCTGCCCTGAAACTCCTATCCTGAATCTCCTACCCTGAAACTCATGCCTTGAATCTCATGCCCTGAAACTCATGCCCTTTAACTCATGCCCTGAAATTGCTGCCCTTAATCTCAAGCCCGGAAACACAGCCCTGAATCTCATGCCCTGAAACTAAAGCCCTAAATCCCATGCCCTGAAACTCATGCCCTGAATCACATGCCCTGAAACTTCTGCCCAGAATCTCCTACCCTGAATCTCCATCCCTGAAACTCATGCACTGAATCTCATGCCCTGAAACTCATGCCCTGAATCTCCTGCCCTGAATCTCATGCCCTGAAACTCCTGCCCTGAATCACCTGCCCTTAAACTCATGCCTTGAATCTCATGCCCTGAAACTAATGCCCTGAAACTCATGCCCTGAATCTCATGCCCTGAAATCATGCCCTGAATCACATGCCCATAAACATCTGCCCCGAATCTCCTTCACTGAAACTCATGCCCTGAATCTCATGCCCTGAAACTCATGCCCTGAAACTCATGCCCTGAAATTGCTGCCCTTAATCTCAAGCCCGGAAACACAGCCCTGAATATCATGCCCTGAAACTCATGCCCTGAATATCATGCCCTGAAACTTCTGCCCTGAATCTCCTACCCTGAAACTCATGCCCTGAATCACATGCCTTGAAACTCCTGCCATGAAACTCATGCCCTGAATCTCATGCCCGGCAACCACAGACCAGAATCTCATGCCCTGAAACTAAAACCCTGAATCTCATGCCTTGAATCTCTTGTGAAGAAACTCCTGCACTGAAACTCCTGCCCTGAATCTGCTGCCCTGAAATCATGCCCTGAATCACATGCCCATAAACATCTGCCCCGAATCTCCTTCCCTGAAACTCATGCCCTGAATCTCATGCCCTGAAACTCATGCCCTGAATCTCCTGCCTTGAAACTCCTGCCCAGAAACTCATGCCCTGAATCTCATGCCCTGAAACTCCCGCCCTGAAACTCATGCCCTGAATCTCATGCCCGGCAACCACAGACCAGAATCTCATGCCCTGAAACTAAAACCCGGAATCTCATGCCCTGAATCTCCTGCCCTGAAATCATGCCCTGAATCACATGCCCATAAACATCTGCCCCGAATCTCCTTCCCTGAAACTCATGCCCTGAATCTCATGCCCTGAAACTCCTGCCCTGAAACTCATGCCCGGAATCTCATGCCCTGAAACTCCGGCCCTGAAACTCATGCCTTGAATCTCATCCCCGGCAACCACAGACCTGAATCTCATGCTCTGAAACTCCTGCCCTGAAACTCCTATCCTGAATCTCCTACCCTGAAACTCATGCCTTGAATCACCTGCATTGAAACTCCTGCCCTGAAACTCATGCCCTGAATCTCATGCCCTGAAACTCCTGCCCTGAAACTCATGCCCTGAATCTCATGCCCGGCAACCACAGACCAGAATCTCATGCCCTGAAACTAAAACCCGGAATCTCATGCCCTGAATCTCCTGCCCTGAAATCATGCCCTGAATCACATGCCCATAAACATCTGCCCCGAATCTCCTTCACTGAAACTCATGCCCTGAATCTCATGCCCTGAAACTCATGCCCTGAAATTGCTGCCCTTAATCTCAAGCCCGGAAACACAGCCCTGAATATCATGCCCTGAAACTCATGCCCTGAATCACATGCCCTGAAACTTCTGCCCTGAATCTCCTACCCTGAATCTCCTGCCCTGAAACTCATGCCCTGAATCACATGCCTTGAAACTCCTGCCCTGAAAATCATGCTCTGAATCACATGCCCTGAAACTCCTGCCCTGAAACTCATGCCCTGAATCTCATGCCTGGCAACCACAGAGCAGAATCTCATGCCCTGAAACTAAAACCCTGAATCTCATGCCTTGAATCTCTTGTGAAGAAACTCCTGCACTGAAACTCCTGCCCTGAATCTGCTGCCCTGAAATCATGCCCTGAATCACATGCCCATAAACATCTGCCCCGAATCTCCTTCCCTGAAACTCATGCCCTGAATCTCATGCCCTGAAACTCATGCCCTGAATCTCCTGCCTTCAAATTCCTGCCCAGAATCTCATGCCCTGAAACTCCTACCCTGAATCACCTGCCCTTAAACTCATGCCTTGAATCTCATGCCCTGAAACTCCTGCCCTGAAACTCCTACCCTGAAACTCCTGCCCTGAAACTCATGCCTTGAATCACATGCCTTGAAACTCCGGCCCTGAAACTCATGCCTTGAATCTCATCCCCGGCAACCACAGACCTGAATCTCATGCCCTGAAACTGCTGCCCTGAAACTCCTATCCTGAATCTCCTACCCTGAAACTCATGCCTTGAATCTCATGCCCTGAAACTCATGCCCTTTAACTCATGCCCTGAAATTGCTGCCCTTAATCTCAAGCCCGGAAACACAGCCCTGAATCTCATGCCCTGAAACTAAAGCCCTAAATCCCATGCCCTGAAACTCATGCCCTGAATCACATGCCCTGAAACTTCTGCCCAGAATCTCCTACCCTGAATCTCCATCCCTGAAACTCATGCCCTGAATCTCCTGCCCTGAATCTCATGCCCTGAAACTCCTGCCCTGAATTTCCTGCCCTGAAACTCATGCCCTGAATCTCATGCTCTGAAACTCCTGCACTGAAACTCCTGCCCTGAATCTCCTGCCTTCAAACTCCTGCCCAGAATCTCATGCCCTGAAACTCCTGCCCTGAATCACCTGCCCTTAAACTCATGCCTTGAATCTCATGCCCTGAAACTAATGCCCTGAAACTCATGCCCTGAATCTCATGCCCTGAAACTCCTGCCCTGAAACTCCTGCCCTGAAACTCCTGCCCTGAAACTCATGCCCTGAATCACATGTCCTGAAACTCATGCCCTGAAACTCATGCCCTGAAACTCATGCCCTGAATCTCATGCCTGGCAACCACAGACCAGAATCTCATGCCCTGAAAATAAAACCCTGAATCTCATGCCTTGAATCTCTTGTGAAGAAACTCCTGCACTGAAACTCCTGCCCTGAATCTTCTGCCCTGAAATCATGCCCTGAATCACATGCCCATAAATATCTTCCCCGAATCTCCTTCCCTGAAACTCATGCCTTGAATCTCATGCCCTGAAACTCATGCCCTGAAACACATGTCCTGAAACTCCGGCTCTGAAACTCATGCCCTGAAACTCATGCCCTGAAACTCCTACCCTGAATCACATGCCCTTAAACTCATGCCTTGAATCTCATGCCCTGAAACACCTGCACTGAACTCCTGCCCTGAAACTCATACCCTGAATCTCATGCCCTGAAACGCCTGCCCTGAAACTCATGCCCTGAATCACATGTCCTGAAACTCCGGCTCTGAAACTCATGCCCTGAAACTCATGCCCTGAAACTCATTCCCTGAATCGCATGCCCTGAAACTCCTGCCCTGAGTCTCTTGTGCAGAAACTACTGCACTGAAACTCCTGTCCTGAATCTCCTGCCCTGAAACTCATGCCCTGAATCATATGCCCTGAAACGTCTGCCCTGAATCTCCTACCCTGAATCTCCTGCCCTGAAACTCATACCCTGAATCTCCTGACTTGAAACTCCTGCCCTGAATTTCATGCCCTGATAATCCTGCCCTGAATCACCTGCCCTGATCGCATGCCCTGAAACTCCTGCACTGACGTTCCTGCCCCGAAACTCATGCCCTGAATCTCATGCTCTGAAACTCCTGCACTGAAACTCCTGCCCTGAATCTCCTGCCTTCAAACTCCTGCCCAGAATGTCATGCCCTGAAACTCCTGCCCTGAAACTCCTACCCTGAAACTCCTGCCCTGAAACTCATGCCTTGAATCTCATCCCCGGCAACCACACACCTGAATCTCATGCCCTGAAACTGCTGCCCTGAAACTCCTATCCTGAATCTCCTACCCTGAAACTCATGCCTTGAATCTCATGCCCTGAAACTCATGCCCTTTAACTCATGCCCTGAAATTGCTGCCCTTAATCTCAAGCCCGGAAACACAGCCCTGAATCTCATGCCCTGAAACTAAAGCCCTAAATCCCATGCCCTGAAACTCATGCCCTGAATCACATGCCCTGAAACTTCTGCCCAGAATCTCCTACCCTGAATCTCCATCCCTGAAACTCATGCACTGAATCTCATGCCCTGAAACTCATGCCCTGAATCTCCTGCCCTGAATCTCATGCCCTGAAACTCCTGCCCTGAATCACCTGCCCTTAAACTCATGCCTTGAATCTCATGCCCTGAAACTAATGCCCTGAAACTCATGCCCTGAATCTCATGCCCTGAAATCATGCCCTGAATCACATGCCCTGAAACTTCTGCCCTGAATCTCCTACCCTGAAACTCATGCCCTGAATCACATGCCTTGAAACTCCTGCCATGAAACTCATGCCCTGAATCTCATGCCCGGCAACCACAGACCAGAATCTCATGCCCTGAAACTAAAACCCTGAATCTCATGCCTTGAATCTCTTGTGAAGAAACTCCTGCACTGAAACTCCTGCCCTGAATCTGCTGCCCTGAAATCATGCCCTGAATCACATGCCCATAAACATCTGCCCCGAATCTCCTTCCCTGAAACTCATGCCCTGAATCTCATGCCCTGAAACTCATGCCCTGAATCTCCTGCCTTCAAATTCCTTCCCAGAATCTCATGCCCTGAAACTCCTACCCTGAATCACCTGCCCTTAAACTCATGCCTTGAATCTCATGCCCTGAAACACCTGCACTGAACTCCTGCCCTGAAACTCATACCCTGAATCTCATGCCCTGAAACTCCTGCCCTGAAACTCATGCCCTGAATCACATGTCCTGAAACTCCGGCTCTGAAACTCATGCCCTGAAACTCATGCCCTGAATCTCCTGACTTGAAACTCCTGCCCTGAATTTCAAGCCCTGATAATCCTGCCCTGAATCACCTGCCCTGATCGCATGCCCTGAAACTCCTGCACTGACGTTCCTGCCCCGAAACTCATGCCCTGAATCTCATGCTCTGAAACTCCTGCACTGAAACTCCTGCCCTGAATCTCCTGCCTTCAAACTCCTGCCCAGAATGTCATGCCCTGAAACTCCTGCCCTGAAGCTCCTACCCTGAAACTCCTGCCCTGAAACTCATGCCTTGAATCTCATCCCCGGCAACCACACACCTGAATCTCATGCCCTGAAACTCCTGCCCTGAAACTCATACCTTGAATCACATGCCTTGAAACTCCGGCCCTGAAACTCATGCCTTGAATCTCATCCCCGGCAACCACACACCTGAATCTCATGCCCTGAAACTGCTGCCCTGAAACTCCTATCCTGAATCTCCTACCCTGAAACTCATGCACTGAATCTCATGCCCTGAAACTCATGCCCTGAATCTCCTGCCCTGAATCTCATGCCCTGAAACTCCTGCCCTGAATTTCCTGCCCTGAAACTCATGCCCTGAATCTCATGCTCTGAAACTCGTGCACTGAAACTCCTGCCCTGAATCTCCTGCCTTCAAACTCCTGCCCAGAATCTCATGCCCTGAAACTCCTGCCCTGAATCACCTGCCCTTAAACTCATGCCTTGAATCTCATGCCCTGAATCTCATGCCCTGAAACTCCTGCCCTGAAACTCCTGCCCTGAAACTCATGCCCTGAATCACATGTCCTGAAACTCCGGCTCTGAAACTCATGCCCTGAAACTCATGCCCTGAAACTCATTCCCTGAATCGCATGCCCTGAAACTCCTACCCTGAGTCTCTTGTGCAGAAACTACTGCACTGAAACTCCTGTCCTGA
Source organism: Mobula hypostoma (assembly GCF_963921235.1). Taxonomy (NCBI): domain Eukaryota; kingdom Metazoa; phylum Chordata; class Chondrichthyes; order Myliobatiformes; family Myliobatidae; genus Mobula; species Mobula hypostoma. Next base: position 518,492 of record NW_026948152.1, on the reverse strand, counting down.
ATCTGCTGCCCTGAAACTCATGCCCTGAATCATATGCCCTGAAACTTCTGCCCTGAATCTCCTACCCTGAATCTCCTGCCCTGAAACTCATACCCTGAATCTCCTGACTTGAAATTCCTGCCCTGAATTTCATGCCCTGATATTCCTGCCCTGAATCACCTGCCCTGAATCGCATGCCCTGAAACTCCTGCACTGAGATTCCTGCCCCGAAACTCATGCCCTGAATCTCATGCCCTTAAACTCCTGACTTGAAACACATGCCCTGAATTTCATGCCCTGAATCTCATGCCTTGAAACTACTGCCTTGAATCTCATGCCTTGAAACACTTGCCCTGAATCACATGCCCTGAAACTCCTGTCCTGAATCTCTTGTGAAGAAACTCCTGCACTGAAATTTCTGCCATGAATCTCCTGCCCTGAAATCATGCCCTGAATCACATCCCCTGAAAAATCTGCCCGAATCTCCTTCCCTGAAACTCATGCCATGAATCTCCTGCCTTGAAACTCCTGCCCTGAATCTCCTGCCCTGAATCTCATGCACTGAATCTCATGCCCTGAATCTCCTGCCCTGAAACTCATGCCCTGAATCACATGCCTTGAAACTCCTGCCCTGAATCTCCTGCCCTGAAAGTCATGCCCTGAATCTCATGCCCTGAATTTCCTGCACTGAAACTCCTGCACTGAATCTCCTGCCGTGATACTCATGCCCTGAATCACATGCCTTGAAACTCCTGCCCTGAATCTCGTGCCCTGGAAGTCATGCCCTGAATCTCATGGTCTGAATCTCCTGCACTGAAACTCCTGCCCTGAAACTGCTGCCCTGAGTTTCAACACCGGAAACCACAGCCCTGAATCTCATGCCCTGAAACTCCTGCCCTGAAACTCCTACCCTGAAACTCCTGCCCTGAAACTCATGCCTTGAATCACATGCCTTGAAACTCCGGCCCTGAAACTCATGCCCGGAATCTCATGCCCTGAAACTCCGGCCCTGAAACTCATGCCTTGATTCTCATCCCCGGCAACCACAGACCTGAATCTCATGCTCTGAAACTCCTGCACTGAAACTCCTATCCTGAATCTCCTACCCTGAAACTCATGCCTTGAATCACCTGCATTGAAACTCCTGCCCTGAAACTCATGCCCTGAATCTCATGCCCTGAAACTCCCGCCCTGAAACTCATGCCCTGAATCTCATGCCCGGCAACCACAGACCAGAATCTCATGCCCTGAAACTAAAACCCGGAATCTCATGCCCTGAATCTCCTGCCCTGAAATCATGCCCTGAATCACATGCCCATAAACATCTGCCCCGAATCTCCTTCACTGAAACTCATGCCCTGAATCTCATGCCCTAAAACTCCTGCCCTGAAACTCATGCCCGGAATCTCATGCCCTGAAACTCATGCCTTGAATCTCATCCCCGGCAACCACAGACCTGAATCTCATGCTCTGAAACTCCTGCCCTGAAACTCCTATCCTGAATCTCCTACCCTGAAACTCATGCCTTGAATCACCTGCATTGAAACTCCTGCCCTGAAACTCATGCCCTGAATCTCATGCCCTGAAACTCCCGCACTGAAACTCATGCCCTGAATCTCATGCCCGGCAACCACAGACCAGAATCTCATGCCCTGAAACTAAAACCCGGAATCTCATGCCCTGAATCTCCTGCCCTGAAATCATGCCCTGAATCACATGCCCATAAACATCTGCCCCGAATCTCCTTCACTGAAACTCATGCCCTGAATCTCATGCCCTGAAACTCATGCCCTGAAACTCATGCCCTGAAACTCATGCCCTGAAATTGCTGCCCTTAATCTCAAGCCCGGAAACACAGCCCTGAATATCATGCCCTGAAACTCATGCCCTGAATCACATGCCCTGAAACTTCTGCCCTGAATCTCCTACCCTGAATCTCCTGCCCTGAAACTCATGCCCTGAATCACATGCCTTGAAACTCCTGCCCTGAAACTCATGCCCTGAATCACATGCCTTGAAACTCCTGCCATGAAACTCATGCCCTGAATCTCATGCCTGGCAACCACAGAGCAGAATCTCATGCCCTGAAACTAAAACCCTGAATCTCATGCCTTGAATCTCTTGTGAAGAAACTCCTGCACTGAAACTCCTGCCCTGAATCTTCTGCCCTGAAATCATGCCCTGAATCACATGCCCATAAACATCTGCCCCGAATCTCCTTCCCTGAAACTCATGCCCTGAATCTCATGCCCTGAAACTCATGCCCTGAATCTCCTGCCTTCAAATTCCTGCCCAGAACCTCATGCCCTGAAACTCCTACCCTGAATCACCTGCCCTTAAACTCATGCCTTGAATCTCATGCCCTGAAACTCCTGCCCTGAAACTCCTACCCTGAAACTCCTGCCCTGAAACTCATGCCTTGAATCACATGCCTTGAAACTCCGGCCCTGAAACTCATGCCTTGAATCTCATCCCCGGCAACCACACACCTGAATCTCATGCCCTGAAACTGCTGCCCTGAAACTCCTATCCTGAATCTCCTACCCTGGAACTCAGGCCTTGAATCTCATGCCCTGAAACTCATGCCCTTTAACTCATGCCCTGAAATTGCTGCCCTTAATCTCAAGCCCGGAAACACAGCCCTGAATCTCATGCCCTGAAACTAAAGCCCTAAATCCCATGCCCTGAAACTCATGCCCTGAATCACATGCCCTGAAACTTCTGCCCAGAATCTCCTACCCTGAATCTCCATCCCTGAAACTCATGCACTGAATCTCATGCCCTGAAACTCATGCCCTGAATCTCCTGCCCTGAATCTCATGCCCTGAAACTCCTGCCCTGAATTTCCTGCCCTGAAACTCATGCCCTGAATCTCATGCTCTGAAACTCCTGCACTGAAACTCCTGCCCTGAATCTCCTGCCTTCAAACTCCTGCCCAGAATCTCATGCCCTGAAACTCCTGCCCTGAATCACCTGCCCTTAAACTCATGCCTTGAATCTCATGCCCTGAAACTCCTGCCCTGAAACTCATGCCCTGAATCACATGTCCTGAAACTCCGGCTCTGAAACTCATGCCCTGAAACTCATGCCCTGAAACTCATTCCCTGAATCGCATGCCCTGAAACTGCTGCCCTGAGTCTCTTGTGCAGAAACTACTGCACTGAAACTCCTGTCCTGAATCTCCTGCCCTGAAACTCATGCCCTGAATCATATGCCCTGAAACTTCTGCCCTGAATCTCCTACCCTGAATCTCCTGCCCTGAAACTCATACCCTGAATCTCCTGACTTGAAACTCCTGCCCTGAATTTCATGCCCTGATAATCCTGCCCTGAATCACCTGCCCTGAATCGCATGCCCTGAAACTCCTGCACTGAGATTCCTGCCCCGAAACTCATGCCCTGAATCTCATGCCCTTAAACTCCTGACTTGAAACCCATGCCCTGAATTTCATGCCCTGAATCTCATGCCTTGAAACTACTGCCTTGAATCTCATGCCTTGAAACACTTGCCCTGAATCACATGCCCTGAAACTCCTGTCCTGAATCTCTTGTGAAGAAACTCCTGCACTGAAATTCCTGCCACGAATCTCCTGCCCTGAAATCATGCCCTGAATCACATCCCCTGAAAAATCTGCCCCGAATCTCCTTCCCTGAAACTCATGCCCTGAAACTCCTGCCTTGAAACTCCTGCCCTGAATCTCCTGCCCTGAATCTCATGCACTGAATCTCATGCCCTGAATCTCCTGCCCTGAAACTCATGCCCTGAATCACATGCCTTGAAACTCCTGCCCTGAATCTCCTGCCCTGGAAGTCATGCCCTGAATCTCATGCCCTGAATCTCCTGCACTGAAACTCCTGCACTGAATCTCCTGCCATGATACTCATGCCCTGAATCACATGCCTTGAAACTCCTGCCCTGAATCTCGTGCCCTGGAAGTCATGCCCTGAATCTCATGGTCTGAATCTCCTGCACTGAAACTCCTGCCCTGAAACTGCTGCCCTGAGTTTCAGCACCGGAAACCACAGCCCTGAATCTCATGCCCTGAAACTCCTGCCCTGAAACTCATGCCCTGAATCTCATGCCCTGAATCTCCTGCCCTGAATCTCCTGCCCTGAAACTCATGCCCTGAATCTTCTGCCCTGAAATCATGCCCTGAATCACATGCCCATAAACATCTGCCCCGAATCTCCTTCCCTGAAACTCATGCCCTGAATCTCATGCCCTGAGTTTCAGCACCGGAAACCACAGCCCTGAATCTCATGCCCTGAAACTCCTGCACTGAAACTCCTGCCCTGAATCTTCTGCCCTGAAATCATGCCCTGAATCACATGCCCATAAACATCTGCCCCGAATCTCCTTCCCTGAAACTCATGCCCTGAATCTCATGCCCTGAAACTCATGCCCTGAATCTCCTGCCTTCAAATTCCTGCCCAGAATCTCATGCCCTGAAACTCCTACCCTGAATCACCTGCCCTTAAACTCATGCCTTGAATCTCATGCCCTGAAACACCTGCACTGAACTCCTGCCCTGAAACTCATACCCTGAATCTCATGCTCTGAAACTCCTGCCCTGAAACTCATGCCCTGAATCACATGTCCTGAAACTCCAGCTCTGAAACTCATGCCTTGAATCTCATCCCCGGCAACCACACACCTGAATCTCATGCCCTGAAACTGCTGCCCTGAAACTCCTATCCTGAAACTCATTCCCTGAATCGCATGCCCTGAAACTCCTGCCCTGAGTCTCTTGTGCAGAAACTACTGCACTGAAACTCCTGTCCTGAATCTCCTGCCCTGAAACTCATGCCCTGAATCATATGCCCTGAAACGTCTGCCCTGAATCTCCTACCCTGAATCTCCTGCCCTGAAACTCATACCCTGAATCTCCTGACTTGAAACTCCTGCCCTGAATTTCATGCCCTGAATCACCTGCCCTGATCGCATGCCCTGAAACTCCTGCACTGACGTTCCTGCCCCGAAACTCATGCCCTGAAATCATGCCCTGAATCAGATGCCCATAAACATCTGCCCCGAATCTCCTTCCCTGAAACTCATGCCCTGAATCTCATGCCCTGAAACTCATGCCCTGAATCTCCTGCCTTCAAATTCCTGCCCAGAACCTCATGCCCTGAAACTCCTGCCCTGAATCACCTGCCCTTAAACTCATGCCTTGAATCTCATGCCCTGAAACTCCTGCCCTGAAACTCCTACCCTGAAACTCCTGCCCTGAAACTCATGCCTTGAATCACATGCCTTGAAACTCCGGCCCTGAAACTCATGCCTTGAATCTCATCCCCGGCAACCACACACCTGAATCTCATGCCCTGAAACTGCTGCCCTGAAACTCCTATCCTGAATCTCCTACCCTGGAACTCATGCCTTGAATCTCATGCCCTGAAACTCATGCCCTTTAACTCATGCCCTGAAATTGCTGCCCTTAATCTCAAGCCCGGAAACACAGCCCTGAATCTCATGCCCTGAAACTAAAGCCCTAAATCCCATGCCCTGAAACTCATGCCCTGAATCACATGCCCTGAAACTTCTGCCCTGAATCTCCTACCCTGAATCTCCATCCCTGAAACTCATGCCCTGAATCTCATGCCCTGAAACTCATGCCCTGAATCTCCTGCCCTGAATCTCATGCCCTGAAACTCCTGCCCTGAATTTCCTGCCCTGAAACTCATGCCCTGAATCTCATGCTCTGAAACTCCTGCACTGAAACTCCTGCCCTGAATCTCCTGCCTTCAAACTCCTGCCCAGAATCTCATGCCCTGAAACTCCTGCCCTGAATCACCTGCCCTTAAACTCATGCCTTGAATCTCATGCCCTGAAACTAATGCCCTGAAACTCATGCCCTGAATCTCATGCCCTGAAACTCCTGCCCTGAAACTCCTGCCCTGAAACTCATGCCCTGAATCACATGTCCTGAAACTCCGGCTCTGAAACTCATGCCCTGAAACTCATGCCCTGAAACTCATTCCCTGAATCGCATGCCCTGAAACTGCTGCCCTGAATCTCTTGTGCAGAAACTACTGCACTGAAACTCCTGCCCTGAATCTCCTGCCCTGAAACTCATGCCCTGAATCTCATGCCCTGAAACTTCTGCCCTGAAAATCCTACCCTGAATCTCCTGCCCTGAAACTCATACCCTGAATCTCCTGACTTGAAACTCCTGCCCTGAATTTCATGCCCTGAAACTCATGCCCTGAATCTCATGCCCTTAAACTCCTGACTTGAAACCCATGCCCTGAATTTCATGCCCTGAATCTCATGCCTTGAAACTACTGCCTTGAATCTCATGCCTTGAAACACTTGCCCTGAATCACATGCCCTGAAACTCCTGTCCTGAATCTCTTCTGAAGAAACTCCTGCACTGAAATTCCTGCCATGAATCTCCTGCCCTGAAATCATGCCCTGAATCACATCCCCTGAAACATCTGCCCCGAATCTCCTTCCCTGAAACTCATGCCCTGAATCTCATGCCCTGAAACTCATGCCCTGAATCTCCTGCCTTCAAATTCCTGCCCAGAATCTCATGCCCTGAAACTCCTACCCTGAATCACCTGCCCTTAAACTCATGCCTTGAATCTCATGCCCTGAAACACCTGCACTGAACTCCTGCCCTGAAACTCATACCCTGAATCTCATGCCCTGAAACTCCTGCCCTGAAACTCATGCCCTGAATCACATGTCCTGAAACTCCGGCTCTGAAACTCATGCCTTGAATCTCATCCCCGGCAACCACACACCTGAATCTCATGCCCTGAAACTGCTGCCCTGAAACTCCTATCCTGAAACTCATTCCCTGAATCGCATGCCCTGAAACTCCTGCCCTGAGTCTCTTGTGCAGAAACTACTGCACTGAAACTCCTGTCCTGAATCTCCTGCCCTGAAACTCATGCCCTGAATCATATGCCCTGAAACGTCTGCCCTGAATCTCCTACCCTGAATCTCCTGCCCTGAAACTCATACCCTGAATCTCCTGACTTGAAACTCCTGCCCTGAATCTCCTGCCCTGAATCACCTGCCCTGATCGCATGCCCTGAAACTCCTGCACTGACGTTCCTGCCCCGAAACTCATGCCCTGAAATCATGCCCTGAATCACATGCCCATAAACATCTGCCCCGAATCTCCTTCCCTGAAACTCATGCCCTGAATCTCATGCCCTGAAACTCATGCCCTGAATCTCCTGCCTTCAAATTCCTGCCCAGAACCTCATGCCCTGAAACTCCTACCCTGAATCACCTGCCCTTAAACTCATGCCTTGAATCTCATGCCCTGAAACTCCTGCCCTGAAACTCCTACCCTGAAACTCCTGCCCTGAAACTCATGCCTTGAATCACATGCCTTGAAACTCCGGCCCTGAAACTCATGCCTTGAATCTCATCCCCGGCAACCACACACCTGAATCTCATGCCCTGAAACTGCTGCCCTGAAACTCCTATCCTGAATCTCCTACCCTGGAACTCATGCCTTGAATCTCATGCCCTGAAACTCATGCCCTTTAACTCATGCCCTGAAATTGCTGCCCTTAATCTCAAGCCCGGAAACACAGCCCTGAATCTCATGCCCTGAAACTAAAGCACTAAATCCCATGCCCTGAAACTCCTACCCTGAATCACCTGCCCTTAAACTCATGCCTTGAATCTCATGCCCTGAAACACCTGCACTGAACTCCTGCCCTGAAACTCATACCCTGAATCTCATGCCCTGAAACTCCTGCCCTGAAACTCATGCCCTGAATCACATGTCCTGAAACTCCGGCTCTGAAACTCATGCCTTGAATCTCATCCCCGGCAACCACACACCTGAATCTCATGCCCTGAAACTGCTGCCCTGAAACTCCTATCCTGAAACTCATTCCCTGAATCGCATGCCCTGAAACTCCTGCCCTGAGTCTCTTGTGCAGAAACTACTGCACTGAAACTCCTGTCCTGAATCTCCTGCCCTGAAACTCATGCCCTGAATCATATGCCCTGAAACGTCTGCCCTGAATCTCCTACCCTGAATCTCCTGCCCTGAAACTCATACCCTGAATCTCCTGACTTGAAACTCCTGCCCTGAATTTCATGCCCTGAATCACCTGCCCTGATCGCATGCCCTGAAACTCCTGCACTGACGTTCCTGCCCCGAAACTCATGCCCTGAAATCATGCCCTGAATCACATGCCCATAAACATCTGCCCCGAATCTCCTTCCCTGAAACTCATGCCCTGAATCTCATGCCCTGAAACTCATGCCCTGAATCTCCTGCCTTCAAATTCCTGCCCAGAACCTCATGCCCTGAAACTCCTACCCTGAATCACCTGCCCTTAAACTCATGCCTTGAATCTCATGCCCTGAAACTCCTGCCCTGAAACTCCTACCCTGAAACTCCTGCCCTGAAACTCATGCCTTGAATCACATGCCTTGAAACTCCGGCCCTGAAACTCATGCCTTGAATCTCATCCCCGGCAACCACACACCTGAATCTCATGCCCTGAAACTGCTGCCCTGAAACTCCTATCCTGAATCTCCTACCCTGGAACTCATGCCTTGAATCTCATGCCCTGAAACTCATGCCCTTTAACTCATGCCCTGAAATTGCTGCCCTTAATCTCAAGCCCGGAAACACAGCCCTGAATCTCATGCCCTGAAACTAAAGCCCTAAATCCCATGCCCTGAAACTCATGCCCTGAATCACATGCCCTGAAACTTCTGCCCTGAATCTCCTACCCTGAATCTCCATCCCTGAAACTCATGCACTGAATCTCATGCCCTGAAACTCATGCCCTGAATCTCCTGCCCTGAATCTCATGCCCTGAAACTCCTGCCCTGAATTTCCTGCCCTGAAACTCATGCCCTGAATCTCATGCTCTGAAACTCCTGCACTGAAACTCCTGCCCTGAATCTCCTGCCTTCAAACTCCTGCCCAGAATCTCATGCCCTGAAACTCCTGCCCTGAATCACCTGCCCTTAAACTCATGCCTTGAATCTCATGCCCTGAAACTAATGCCCTGAAACTCATGCCCTGAATCTCATGCCCTGAAACTCCTGCCCTGAAACTCCTGCCCTGAAACTCCTGCCCTGAAACTCATGCCCTGAATCACATGTCCTGAAACTCCGGCTCTGAAACTCATGCCCTGAAACTCATGCCCTGAAACTCATTCCCTGAATCGCATGCCCTGAAACTGCTGCCCTGAGTCTCTTGTGCAGAAACTACTGCACTGAAACTCCTGTCCTGAATCTCCTGCCCTGAAACTCATGCCCTGAATCATATGCCCTGAAACTTCTGCCCTGAAAATCCTACCCTGAATCTCCTGCCCTGAAACTCATACCCTGAATCTCCTGACTTGAAACTCCTGCCCTGAATTTCATGCCCCGAAACTCATGCCCTGAATCTCATGCCCTTAAACTCCTGACTTGAAACCCATGCCCTGAATTTCATGCCCTGAATCTCATGCCTTGAAACTACTGCCTTGAATCTCATGCCTTGAAACACTTGCCCTGAATCACATGCCCTGAAACTCCTGTCCTGAATCTCTTGTGAAGAAACTCCTGCACTGAAATTCCTGCCATGAATCTCCTGCCCTGAAATCATGCCCTGAATCACATCCCCTGAAACATCTGCCCCGAATCTCCTTCCCTGAAACTCATGCCCTGAAACTCCTGCCTTGAAACTCCTGCCCTGAATCTCCTGCCCTGAATCTCATGCACTGAATCTCATGCCCTGAATCTCCTGCCCTGAAACTCATGCCCTGAATCACATGCCTTGAAACTCCTGCCCTGAATCTCCTGCCCTGGAAGTCATGTCCTGAATCTCATGCCCTGAATCTCCAGCACTGAAACTCCTGCACTGAATCTCCTGCCCTGAAACTCATGCCCTGAATCACATGCCTTGAAACTCCTGCCCTGAATCTCGTGCCCTGGAAGTCATGCCCTGAATCTCATGGTCTGAATCTCCTGCACTGAAACTCCTGCCCTGAAACTGCTGCCCTGAGTTTCAGCACCGGAAACCACAGCCCTGAATCTCATGCCCTGAAACTCCTGCCCTGAAACTCATGCCCTGAATCTCATGCACTGAATCTCATGCCCTGAATCTCCTGCCCTGAATCTCCTGCCCTGAAACTCATGCCCTGAATCACATGCCTTGAAACTCCTACCCTGAATCTCCTGCCCTGGAAGTCATGCCCTGAATCTCATGCACTGAATCTCCAGCACTGAAACTCCTGCACTGAATCTCCTGCCCTGAAACTCATGCCCTGAATCACATGCCCTGAAACTTCTGCCCTGAATCTCCTACCCTGAAACTCATGCCCTGAATCACATGCCTTGAAACTCCTGCCTTGAAACTCATGCCCTGAATCTCATGCCCGGCAACCACAGACCAGAATCTCATGCCCTGAAACTAAAACCCTGAATCTCATGCCTTGAATCTCTTGTGAAGAAACTCCTGCACTGAAACTCCTGCGCTGAATCTCCTGCCCTGAAATCATGCCCTGAATCACATGCCCATAAACATCTGCCCCGAATCTCCTTCCCTGAAACTCATGCCCTGAATCTCATGCCCTGAAACTCATGCCCTGAATCTCCTGCCTTCAAATTCCTGCCCAGAATCTCATGCCCTGAAACTCCTACCCTGAATCACCTGCCCTTAAACTCATGCCTTGAATCTCATGCCCTGAAACACCTGCACTGAACTCCTGCCATGAAACTCATACCCTGAATCTCATGCCCTGAAACTCCTGCACTGAAACTCATGCCCTGAATCACATGTCCTGAAACTCCGGCTCTGAAACTCATGCCTTGAATCTCATCCCCGGCAACCACACACCTGAATCTCATGCCCTGAAACTGCTGCCCTGAAACTCCTATCCTGAAACTCATTCCCTGAATCGCATGCCCTGAAACTCCTGCCCTGAGTCTCTTGTGCAGAAACTACTGCACTGAAACTCCTGTCCTGAATCTCCTGCCCTGAAACTCATGCCCTGAATCATATGCCCTGAAACGTCTGCCCTGAATCTCCTACCCTGAATCTCCTGCCCTGAAACTCATACCCTGAATCTCCTGACTTGAAACTCCTGCCCTGAATTTCATGCCCTGAATCACCTGCCCTGATCGCATGCCCTGAAACTCCTGCACTGACGTTCCTGCCCCGAAACTCATGCCCTGAATCTCATGCTCTGAAACTCCTGCACTGAAACTCCTGCCCTGAATCTCCTGCCTTCAAACTCCTGCCCAGAATGTCATGCCCTGAAACTCCTGCCCTGAAACTCCTACCCTGAAACTCCGGCCCTGAATCTCATGCCTTGAATCTCATCCCCGGCAACCACACACCTGAATCTCATGCCCTGAAACTGCTGCCCTGAAACTCCTATCCTGAATCTCCTACCCTGAAACTCATGCCTTGAATCTCATGCCCTGAAACTCATGCCCTTTAACTCATGCCCTGAAATTGCTGCCCTTAATCTCAAGCCCGGAAACACAGCCCTGAATCTCATGCCCTGAAACTAAAGCCCTAAATCCCATGCCCTGAAACTCATGCCCTGAATCACATGCCCTGAAACTTCTGCCCAGAATCTCCTACCCTGAATCTCCATCCCTGAAACTCATGCACTGAATCTCATGCCCTGAAACTCATGCCCTGAATCTCCTGCCCTGAATCTCATGCCCTGAAACTCATGCCCTGAAATTGCTGCCCTTAATCTCAAGCCCGGAAACACAGCCCTGAATCTCATGCCCTGAAACTAAAGCCCTAAATCCCATGCCCTGAAACTCATGCCCTGAATCACATGCCCTGAAACTTCTGCCCTGAATCTCCTACCCTGAATCTCCATCCCTGAAACTCATGCACTGAATCTCATGCCCTGAAACTCATGCCCTGAATCTCCTGCCCTGAATCTCATGCCCTGAAACTCCTGCCCTGAATTTCCTGCCCTGAAACTCATGCCCTGAATCTCATGCTCTGAAACTCCTGCACTGAAACTCCTGCCCTGAATCTCCTGCCTTCAAACTCCTGCCCAGAATCTCATGCCCTGAAACTCCTGCCCTGAATCACCTGCCCTTAAACTCATGCCTTGAATCTCATGCCCTGAAACTAATGCCCTGAAACTCATGCCCTGAATCTCATGCCCTGAAACTCCTGCCCTGAAACTCCTGCCCTGAAACTCCTGCCCTGAAACTCATGCCCTGAATCACATGTCCTGAAACTCCGGCTCTGAAACTCATGCCCTGAAACTCATGCCCTGAAACTCATTCCCTGAATCGCATGCCCTGAAACTCCTGCCCTGAGTCTCTTGTGCAGAAACTACTGCACTGAAACTCCTGTCCTGAATCTCCTGCCCTGAAACTCATGCCCTGAATCATATGCCCTGAAACTTCTGCCCTGAATCTCCTACCCTGAATCTCCTGCCCTGAAACTCATGCCCTGAATCTCCTGACTTGAAACTCCTGCCCTGAATTTCATGCCCCGAAACTCATGCCCTGAATCTCATGCCCTTAAACTCCTGACTTGAAACCCATGCCCTGAATTTCATGCCCTGAATCTCATGCCTTGAAACTACTGCCTTGAATCTCATGCCTTGAAACACTTGCCCTGAATCACATGCCCTGAAACTCCTGTCCTGAATCTCTTGTGAAGAAACTCCTGCACTGAAATTCCTGCCCTGAATCTCCTGCCCTGAAATCATGCCCTGAATCACATCCCCTGAAAAATCTGCCCCGAATCTCCTTCCCTGAAACTCATGCCCTGAAACTCCTGCCCTGAAACTCCTGCCCTGAATCTCCTGCCCTGAATCTCATGCACTGAATCTCATGCCCTGAATCTCCTGCCCTGAAACTCATGCCCTGAATCACATGCCTTGAAACTCCTGCCCTGAATCTCCTGCCCTGGAAGTCATGCCCTGAATCTCATGCCCTGAATCTCCTGCACTGAAACTCCTGCACTGAATCTCCTGCCCTGATACTCATGCCCTGAATCACATGCCTTGAAACTCCTGCCCTGAATCTCGTGCCCTGGAAGTCATGCCCTGAATCTCATGGTCTGAATCTCCTGCACTGAAACTCCTGCCCTGAAACTGCTGCCCTGAGTTTCAGCACCGGAAACCACAGCCCTGAATCTCATGCCCTGAAACTCCTGCCCTGAAACTCATGCCCTGAATCTCATGCACTGAATCTCATGCCCTGAATCTCCTGCCCTGAATCTCCTGCCCTGAAACTCATGCCCTGAATCACATGCCTTGAAACTCCTACCCTGAATCTCCTGCCCTGGAAGTCATGCCCTGAATCTCATGCACTGAATCTCCAGCACTGAAACTCCTGCACTGAATCTCCTGCCCTGAAACTCATGCCCTGAATCACATGCCCTGAAACTTCTGCCCTGAATCTCCTACCCTGAAACTCATGCCCTGAATCACATGCCTTGAAACTCCTGCCATGAAACTCATGCCCTGAATCTCATGCCCGGCAACCACAGACCAGAATCTCATGCCCTGAAACTAAAACCCTGAATCTCATGCCTTGAATCTCTTGTGAAGAAACTCCTGCACTGAAACTCCTGCGCTGAATCTCCTGCCCTGAAATCATGCCCTGAATCACATGCCCATAAACATCTGCCCCGAATCTCCTTCCCTGAAACTCATGCCCTGAATCTCATGCCCTGAAACTCATGCCCTGAATCTCCTGCCTTCAAATTCCTGCCCAGAATCTCATGCCCTGAAACTCCTACCCTGAATCACCTGCCCTTAAACTCATGCCTTGAATCTCATGCCCTGAAACACCTGCACTGAACTCCTGCCATGAAACTCATACCCTGAATCTCATGCCCTGAAACTCCTGCACTGAAACTCATGCCCTCAATCACATGTCCTGAAACTCCGGCTCTGAAACTCATGTCTTGAATCTCATCCCCGGCAACCACACACCTGAATCTCATGCCCTGAAACTGCTGCCCTGAAACTCCTATCCTGAAACTCATTCCCTGAATCGCATGCCCTGAAACTCCTGCCCTGAGTCTCTTGTGCAGAAACTACTGCACTGAAACTCCTGTCCTGAATCTCCTGCCCTGAAACTCATGCCCTGAATCATATGCCCTGAAACGTCTGCCCTGAATCTCCTACCCTGAATCTCCTGCCCTGAAACTCATACCCTGAATCTCCTGACTTGAAACTCCTGCCCTGAATTTCATGCCCTGAATCACCTGCCCTGATCGCATGCCCTGAAACTCCTGCACTGACGTTCCTGCCCCGAAACTCATGCCCTGAATCTCATGCTCTGAAACTCCTGCACTGAAACTCCTGCCCTGAATCTCCTGCCTTCAAACTCCTGCCCAGAATGTCATGCCCTGAAACTCCTGCCCTGAAACTCCTACCCTGAAACTCCTGCCCTGAAACTCATGCCTTGAATCTCATGCCCTGCAACCACACACCTGAATCTCATGCCCTGAAACTGCTGCCCTGAAACTCCTATCCTGAATCTCCTACCCTGAAACTCATGCCTTGAATCTCATGCCCTGAAACTCATGCCCTTTAACTCATGCCCTGAAATTGCTGCCCTTAATCTCAAGCCCGGAAACACAGCCCTGAATCTCATGCCCTGAAACTAAAGCCCTAAATCCCATGCCCTGAAACTCATGCCCTGAATCACATGCCCTGAAACTTCTGCCCTGAATCTCCTACCCCGAATCTCCATCCCTGAAACTCATGCCCTGAATCTCATGCCCTGAAACTCATGCCCTGAAACTTCTGCCCTGAAACTCATGCCCTGAATCTCATGCCCTGAAATTGCTGCCCTTAATCTCAAGCCCGGAAACACAGCCCTGAATCTCATGCCCTGAAACTAAAGCCCTAAATCCCATGCCCTGAAACTCATGCCCTGAATCACATGCCCTGAAACTTCTGCCCTGAATCTCCTACCCTGAATCTCCTGCCCTGAAACTCATGCACTGAATCTCATGCCCTGAAACTCATGCCCTGAATCTCCTGCCCTGAATCTCATGCCCTGAAACCCCTGCCCTGAATTTCCTGCCCTGAAACTCATGCCCTGAATCTCATGCTCTGAAACTCCTGCACTGAAACTCCTGCCCTGAATCTCCTGCCTTCAAACTCCTGCCCAGAATCTCATGCCCTGAAACTCCTGCCCTGAATCACCTGCCCTTAAACTCATGCCTTGAATCTCATGCCCTGAAACTAATGCCCTGAAACTCATGCCCTGAATCTCATGCCCTGAAACTCCTGCCCTGAAACTCCTGCCCTGAAACTCCTGCCCTGAAACTCATGCCCTGAATCACATGCCCTGAAACTCCTGCCCTGAAACTCATGCCCTGAAACTCATGCCCTGAAACTCATTCCCTGAATCGCATGCCCTGAAACTGCTGCCCTGAGTCTCTTGTGCAGAAACTACTGCACTGAAACTCCTGTCCTGAATCTCCTGCCCTGAAACTCATGCCCTGAATCACATGCCCTGAAACTTCTGCCCTGAATCTCCTACCCTGAATCTCCTGCCCTGAAACTCATACCCTGCATCTCCTGACTTGAAACTCCTGCCCTGAATCTCCTGCCCTGAATCTCATGCACTGAATCTCATGCCCTTAAACTCCTGACTTGAAACTCATGCCCTGAATTTCATGCCCTGAATCTCATGCCTTGAAACTACTGCCTTGAATCTCATGCCTTGAAACACTTGCCCTGAATCACATGCCCTGAAACTCCTGTCCTGAATCTCTTGTGAAGAAACTCCTGCACTGAAATTCCTGCCATGAATCTCCTGCCCTGAAACTCATGCCCTGAATCACATGCCCTGAAACATCTGCCCCGAATCTCCTGCCCTGAAACTCATGCCCTGAAACTCCTGCCCTGAAACTCCTGCCCTGAATCTCCTGCCCTGAATCTCATGCCCTGAATCTCATGCCCTGAATCTCCTGCCCTGAAACTCATGCCCTGAATCACATGCCCTGAAACTCCTGCCCTGAATCTCCTGCCCTGAAACTCATGCCCTGAATCTCATGCCCTGAATCTCCTGCACTGAAACTCCTGCCCTGAATCTCCTGCCCTGAAACTCATGCCCTGAATCACATGCCTTGAAACTCCTGCCCTGAATCTCCTGCCCTGAATCTCATGCACTGAATCTCATGCCCTGAATCTCCTGCCCTGAAACTCATGAAACTCCTGCCCTGAAACTGCTGCCCTGAGTTTCAACACCGGAAACCACAGCCCTGAATCTCATGCCCTGAAACTCCTGCCCTGAAACTCATGCCCTGAATCTCATGCCCTGAAACTCATGCCCTGAAACTCCTGCCCTGAATCTCCTGCCCTGAAACTCATGCCCTGAATCACATGCCTTGAAACTCCTACCCTGAATCTCCTGCCCTGGAAGTCATGCCCTGAATCTCATGCCCTGAATCTCCAGCACTGAAACTCCTGCACTGAATCTCCTGCCCTGAAACTCATGCCCTGAATCACATGCCCTGAAACTCCTGCCCTGAATCTCCTGCCCTGAAACTCATGCCCTGAATCACATGCCTTGAAACTCCTGCCATGAAACTCATGCCCTGAATCTCATGCCCGGCAACCACAGACCAGAATCTCATGCCCTGAAACTAAAACCCTGAATCTCATGCCTTGAATCTCTTGTGAAGAAACTCCTGCACTGAAACTCCTGCGCTGAATCTCCTGCCCTGAAATCATGCCCTGAATCACATGCCCATAAACATCTGCCCCGAATCTCCTTCCCTGAAACTCATGCCCTGAATCTCATGCCCTGAAACTCATGCCCTGAATCTCCTGCCTTCAAACTCCTGCCCAGAATCTCATGCCCTGAAACTCCTACCCTGAATCACCTGCCCTTAAACTCATGCCTTGAATCTCATGCCCTGAAACACCTGCACTGAACTCCTGCCCTGAAACTCATACCCTGAATCTCATGCCCTGAAACTCCTGCACTGAAACTCATGCCCTCAATCACATGTCCTGAAACTCCGGCTCTGAAACTCATGTCTTGAATCTCATCCCCGGCAACCACACACCTGAATCTCATGCCCTGAAACTGCTGCCCTGAAACTCCTATCCTAAAACTCATTCCCTGAATCGCATGCCCTGAAACTCCTGCCCTGAGTCTCTTGTGCAGAAACTACTGCACTGAAACTCCTGTCCTGAATCTCCTGCCCTGAAACTCATGCCCTGAATCATATGCCCTGAAACGTCTGCCCTGAATCTCCTACCCTGAATCTCCTGCCCTGAAACTCATACCCTGAATCTCCTGACTTGAAACTCCTGCCCTGAATTTCATGCCCTGAATCACCTGCCCTGATCGCATGCCCTGAAACTCCTGCACTGACGTTCCTGCCCCGAAACTCATTCCCTGAATCTCATGCTCTGAAAATCCTGCACTGAAACTCCTGCCCTGAATCTCCTGCCTTCAAACTCCTGCCCAGAATGTCATGCCCTGAAACTCCTGCCCTGAAACTCCTACCCTGAAACTCCTGCCCTGAAACTCATGCCTTGAATCTCATCCCCGGCAACCACACACCTGAATCTCATGCCCTGAAACTGCTGCCCTGAAACTCCTATCCTGAATCTCCTACCCTGAAACTCATGCCTTGAATCTCATGCCCTGAAACTCATGCCCTTTAACTCATGCCCTGAAATTGCTGCCCTTAATCTCAAGCCCGGAAACACAGCCCTGAATCTCATGCCCTGAAACTAAAGCCCTAAATCCCATGCCCTGAAACTCATGCCCTGAATCACATGCCCTGAAACTTCTGCCCAGAATCTCCTACCCTGAATCTCCATCCCTGAAACTCATGCACTGAATCTCATGCCCTGAAACTCATGCCCTGAATCTCCTGCCCTGAATCTCATGCCCTGAAACTCCTGCCCTGAATTTCCTGCCCTGAAACTCATGCCCTGAATCTCATGCCCTGAAACTCCTGCCCTGAATCTCCTGCCCTGAAACTCATGCCCTGAATCACATGCCTTGAAACTCCTGCCATGAAACTCATGCCCTGAATCTCATGCCCGGCAACCACAGACCAGAATTTCATGCCCTGAAACTAAAACACTGAATCTCATGCCTTGAATCTCTTGTGAAGAAACTCCTGCACTGAAACTCCTGCGCTGAATCTCCTGCCCTGAAATCATGCCCTGAATCACATGCCCTGAAACTCCTGCCCTGAATTTCCTGCCCTGAAACTCATGCCCTGAATCTCATGCTCTGAAACTCCTGCACTGAAACTCCTGCCCTGAATCTCCTGCCTTCAAACTCCTGCCCAGAATGTCATGCCCTGAAACTCCTGCCCTGAAACTCCTACCCTGAAACTCCTGCCCTGAAACTCATGCCCTGAATCACATGCCTTGAAACTCCTACCCTGAATCTCCTGCCCTGGAAGTCATGCCCTGAATCTCATGCCCTGAATCTCCAGCACTGAAACTCCTGCACTGAATCTCCTGCCCTGAAACTCATGCCCTGAATCACATGCCCTGAAACTTCTGCCCTGAATCTCCTACCCTGAAACTCATGCCCTGAATCACATGCCTTGAAACTCCTGCCTTGAAACTCATGCCCTGAATCTCATGCCCGGCAACCACAGACCAGAATCTCATGCCCTGAAACTAAAACCCTGAATCTCATGCCTTGAATCTCTTGTGAAGAAACTCCTGCACTGAAACTCCTGCGCTGAATCTCCTGCCCTGAAACTCATGCCCTGAATCACATGCCCATAAACATCTGCCCCGAATCTCCTTCCCTGAAACTCATGCCCTGAATCTCATGCCCTGAAACTCATGCCCTGAATCTCCTGCCTTCAAATTCCTGCCCAGAATCTCATGCCCTGAAACTCCTACCCTGAATCACCTGCCCTTAATCTCATGCCTTGAATCTCATGCCCTGAAACACCTGCACTGAACTCCTGCCCTGAAACTCATACCCTGAATCTCATGCCCTGAAACTCCTGCCCTGAAACTCATGCCCTGAATCACATGTCCTGAAACTCCGGCTCTGAAACTCATGCCTTGAATCTCATCCCCGGCAACCACACACCTGAATCTCATGCCCTGAAACTGCTGCCCTGAAACTCCTATCCTGAAACTCATTCCCTGAATCGCATGCCCTGAAACTCCTGCCCTGAGTCTCTTGTGCAGAAACTACTGCACTGAAACTCCTGTCCTGAATCTCCTGCCCTGAAACTCATGCCCTGAATCATATGCCCTGAAACGTCTGCCCTGAATCTCCTACCCTGAATCTCCTGCCCTGAAACTCATACCCTGAATCTCCTGACTTGAAACTCCTGCCCTGAATCTCCTGCCCTGAATCACCTGCCCTGATCGCATGCCCTGAAACTCCTGCACTGACGTTCCTGCCCCGAAACTCATGCCCTGAAATCATGCCCTGAATCACATGCCCATAAACTCGCCCCGAATCTCCTTCCCTGAAACTCATGCCCTGAATCTCATGCCCTGAAACTCATGCCCTGAATCTCCTGCCTTCAAACTCCTGCCCAGAATCTCATGCCCTGAAACTCCTGCCCTGAATCTCCTGCCCTGAAACTCATGCCCTGAATCTCATGCCCTGAAACTCCTGCCCTGAAACTCCTACCCTGAAACTCCTGCCCTGAAACTCATGCCTTGAATCACATGCCTTGAAACTCCGGCCCTGAAACTCATGCCTTGAATCTCATCCCCGGCAACCACACACCTGAATCTCATGCCCTGAAACTGCTGCCCTGAAACTCCTATCCTGAAACTCATTCCCTGAATCGCATGCCCTGAAACTCCTGCCCTGAGTCTCTTGTGCAGAAACTACTGCACTGAAACTCCTGCCCTGAATCTCCTGCCCTGAAACTCATGCCCTGAATCACATGCCCTGAAACTTCTGCCCTGAATCTCCTACCCTGAATCTCCTGCCCTGAAACTCATACCCTGAATCTCCTGACTTGAAACTCCTGCCCTGAATTTCATGCCCTGATAATCCTGCCCTGAATCACCTGCCCTGAATCGCATGCCCTGAAACTCCTGCACTGAATCTCCTGCCCTGAAACTCATGCCCTGAATCTCATGCCCTGAAACTCCTGCACTGAAACTCCTGCCCTGAATCTCCTGCCCTGAAACTCCTGCCCTGAATCTCATGCCCTGAAACTCCTGCCCTGAAACTCCTACCCTGAAACTCCTGCCCTGAAACTCATGCCTTGAATCACATGCCTTGAAACTCCGGCCCTGAAACTCATGCCTTGAATCTCATCCCCGGCAACCACACACCTGAATCTCATGCCCTGAAACTCCTGCCCTGAAACTCCTGCCCTGAAACTCATTCCCTGAATCGCATGCCCTGAAACTCCTGCCCTGAGTCTCTTGTGCAGAAACTACTGCACTGAAACTCCTGTCCTGAATCTCCTGCCCTGAAACTCATGCCCTGAATCATTTGCCCTCAAACGTCTGCCCTGAATCTCCTACCCTGAATCTCCTGCCCTGAATTTCATGCCCTGAATCTCCTGCCCTGATCGCATGCCCTGAAACTCCTGCACTGACGTTCCTGCCCCGAAACTCATGCCCTGAATCTCATGCTCTGAAACTCCTGCACTGAAACTCCTGCCCTGAATCTCCTGCCTTCAAACTCCTGCCCAGAATCTCATGCCCTGAAACTCCTGCCCTGAAACTCCTACCCTGAAACTCCTGCCCTGAAACTCATGCCTTGAATCACATGCCTTGAAACTCCGGCCCTGAAACTCATGCCTTGAATCTCATCCCCGGCAACCACACACCTGAATCTCATGCCCTGAAACTGCTGCCCTGAAACTCCTATCCTGAATCTCCTACCCTGAAACTCATGCCTTGAATCTCATGCCCTGAAACTCATGCCCTTTAACTCATGCCCTGAAATTGCTGCCCTTAATCTCAAGCCCGGAAACACAGCCCTGAATCTCATGCCCTGAAACTAAAGCCCTAAATCCCATGCCCTGAAACTCATGCCCTGAATCACATGCCCTGAAACTTCTGCCCAGAATCTCCTACCCTGAATCTCCATCCCTGAAACTCATGCCCTGAATCTCATGCCCTGAAACTCATGCCCTGAAACTCATGCCTTGAATCTCATGCCCCGGCAACCACAGACCTGAATCTCATGCTTTGAAACTCCTGCCCTGAAACTCATGCACTGAATCTCATGCCCTGAAACTCCCGCCCTGAAACTCATGCCCTGAATCTCATGCCCGGCAACCACAGACCAGAATCTCATGCCCTGAAACTAAAACCCGGAATCTCATGCCCTGAATCTCCTGCCCTGAAATCATGCCCTGAATCACATGCCCATAAACATCTGCCCCGAATCTCCTTCCCTGAAACTCATGCCCTGAATCTCATGCCCTGAAACTCATGCCCTGAAACTCATGCCCTGAAACTCATGCCCTGAAATTGCTGCCCTTAATCTCAAGCCCGGAAACACAGCCCTGAATATCATGCCCTGAAACTCATGCCCTGAATCACATGCCCTGAAACTTCTGCCCTGAATCTCCTACCCTGAATCTCCTGCCCTGAAACTCATGCCCTGAATCACATGCCTTGAAACTCCTGCCCTGAAACTCATGCCCTGAATCACATGCCTTGAAACTCCTGCCATGAAACTCATGCCCTGAATCTCATGCCCGGCAACCACAGACCAGAATCTCATGCCCTGAAACTAAAACCCTGAATCTCATGCCTTGAATCTCTTGTGAAGAAACTCCTGCACTGAAACTCCTGCCCTGAATCTCCTGCCCTGAAATCATGCCCTGAATCACATGCCCATAAACATCTGCCCCGAATCTCCTTCCCTGAAACTCATGCCCTGAATCTCATGCCCTGAAACTCATGCCCTGAATCTCCTGCCTTCAAATTCCTGCCCAGAATCTCATGCCCTGAAACTCCTACCCTGAATCACCTGCCCTTAAACTCATGCCTTGAATCTCATGCCCTGAAACTCCTGCCCTGAAACTCCTACCCTGACACTCCTGCCCTGAAACTCATGCCCTGAATCACATGCCTTGAAACTCCGGCCCTGAAACTCATGCCTTGAATCTCATCCCCGGCAACCACACACCTGAATCTCATGCCCTGAAACTGCTGCCCTGAAACTCCTATCCTGAATCTCCTACCCTGGAACTCATGCCTTGAATCTCATGCCCTGAAACTCATGCCCTTTAACTCATGCCCTGAAATTGCTGCCCTTAATCTCAAGCCCGGAAACACAGCCCTGAATCTCATGCCCTGAAACTAAAGCCCTAAATCACATGCCCTGAAACTTCTGCCCAGAATCTCCTACCCTGAATCTCCATCCCTGAAACTCATGCCCTGAATCTCATGCCCTGAAACTCATGCCCTGAAACTCATGCCCTGAAACTCATGCCCTGAAATTGCTGCCCTTAATCTCAAGCCCGGAAACACAGCCCTGAATATCATGCCCTGAAACTCATGCCCTGAATCACATGCCCTGAAACTTCTGCCCTGAATCTCCTACCCTGAATCTCCTGCCCTGAAACTCATGCCCTGAATCACATGCCCTGAAACTCCTGCCCTGAAACTCATGCCCTGAATCACATGCCTTGAAACTCCTGCCATGAAACTCATGCCCTGAATCTCATGCCCGGCAACCACAGACCAGAATCTCATGCCCTGAAACTAAAACCCTGAATCTCATGCCTTGAATCTCTTGTGAAGAAACTCCTGCACTGAAACTCCTGCCCTGAATCTTCTGCCCTGAAATCATGCCCTGAATCACATGCCCATAAACATCTGCCCCGAATCTCCTTCCCTGAAACTCATGCCCTGAATCTCATGCCCTGAAACTCATGCCCTGAATCTCCTGCCTTCAAATTCCTGCCCAGAACCTCATGCCCTGAAACTCCTACCCTGAATCACCTGCCCTTAAACTCATGCCTTGAATCTCATGCCCTGAAACTCCTGCCCTGAAACTCCTACCCTGAAACTCCTGCCCTGAAACTCATGCCTTGAATCACATGCCTTGAAACTCCGGCCCTGAAACTCATGCCTTGAATCTCATCCCCGGCAACCACACACCTGAATCTCATGCCCTGAAACTGCTGCCCTGAAACTCCTATCCTGAATCTCCTACCCTGAAACTCATGCCTTGAATCTCATGCCCTGAAACTCATGCCCTTTAACTCATGCCCTGAAATTGCTGCCCTTAATCTCAAGCCCGGAAACACAGCCCTGAATCATATGCCCTGAAACTTCTGCCCTGAATCTCCTGCCCTGAATCTCCTGCCCTGAAACTCATGCCCTGAATCTCATGCCCTGAAACTCATGCCCTGAATCTCCTGCCCTGAATCTCATGCCCTGAAACTCCTGCCCTGAAACTCCTGCCCTGAATCTCCTGCCCTGAAACTCCTGCCCAGAATCTCATGCCCTGAAACTCCTGCCCTGAATCTCCTGCCCTGAAACTCATGCCCTGAATCTCATGCCCTGAAACTCATGCCCTGAAACTCATGCCCTGAATCTCATGCCCTGAAACTCCTGCCCTGAAACTCCTGCCCTGAAACTCATGCCCTGAATCACATGCCCTGAAACTCCTGCCCTGAAACTCATGCCTTGAATCTCATCCCCGGCAACCACACACCTGAATCTCATGCCCTGAAACTGCTGCCCTGAAACTCCTATCCTGAATCTCCTACCCTGAAACTCATGCCTTGAATCTCATGCCCTGAAACTCATGCCCTTTAACTCATGCCCTGAAATTGCTGCCCTTAATCTCAAGCCCGGAAACACAGCCCTGAATCTCATGCCCTGAAACTAAAGCCCTAAATCCCATGCCCTGAAACTCATGCCCTGAATCACATGCCCTGAAACTTCTGCCCAGAATCTCCTACCCTGAATCTCCATCCCTGAAACTCATGCCCTGAATCTCATGCCCTGAAACTCATGCCCTGAATCTCCTGCCCTGAATCTCATGCCCTGAAACCCCTGCCCTGAATCTCATGCCCTGAAACTCCTGCCCTGAAACTCATGCACTGAATCTCATGCCCTGAAACTCCCGCCCTGAAACTCATGCCCTGAATCTCATGCCCGGCAACCACAGACCAGAATCTCATGCCCTGAAACTAAAACCCGGAATCTCATGCCCTGAATCTCCTGCCCTGAAATCATGCCCTGAATCACATGCCCATAAACATCTGCCCCGAATCTCCTTCACTGAAACTCATGCCCTGAATCTCATGCCCTGAAACTCATGCCCTGAAACTCATGCCCTGAAACTCATGCCCTGAAATTGCTGCCCTTAATCTCAAGCCCGGAAACACAGCCCTGAATATCATGCCCTGAAACTCATGCCCTGAATCACATGCCCTGAAACTTCTGCCCTGAATCTCCTACCCTGAATCTCCTGCCCTGAAACTCATGCCCTGAATCACATGCCTTGAAACTCCTGCCCTGAAACTCATGCCCTGAATCACATGCCTTGAAACTCCTGCCATGAAACTCATGCCCTGAATCTCATGCCCGGCAACCACAGACCAGAATCTCATGCCCTGAAACTAAAACCCTGAATCTCATGCCTTGAATCTCTTGTGAAGAAACTCCTGCACTGAAACTCCTGCCCTGAATCTGCTGCCCTGAAATCATGCCCTGAATCACATGCCCATAAACATCTGCCCCGAATCTGCTTCCCTGAAACTCATGCCCTGAATCTCATGCCCTGAAACTCATGCCCTGAATCTCCTGCCTTCAAATTCCTGCCCAGAACCTCATGCCCTGAAACTCCTACCCTGAATCACCTGCCCTTAAACTCATGCCTTGAATCTCATGCCCTGAAACTCCTGCCCTGAAACTCCTACCCTGAAACTCCTGCCCTGAAACTCATGCCTTGAATCACATGCCTTGAAACTCCGGCCCTGAAACTCATGCCTTGAATCTCATCCCCGGCAACCACACACCTGAATCTCATGCCCTGAAACTGCTGCCCTGAAACTCCTATCCTGAATCTCCTACCCTGAAACTCATGCCTTGAATCTCATGCCCTGAAACTCATGCCCTTTAACTCATGCCCTGAAATTGCTGCCCTTAATCTCAAGCCCGGAAACACAGCCCTGAATCTCATGCCCTGAAACTAAAGCCCTAAATCACATGCCCTGAAACTTCTGCCCTGAATCTCCTACCCCGAATCTCCATCCCTGAAACTCATGCCCTGAATCTCATGCCCTGAAACTCATGCCCTGAATCTCCTGCCCTGAATCTCATGCCCTGAATCTCATGCTCTGAAACTCCTGCCCTGAAACTCCTGCCTTCAAACTCCTGCCCAGAATCTCATGCCCTGAAACTCCTGCCCTGAATCACCTGCCCTTAAACTCATGCCTTGAATCTCATGCCCTGAAACTAATGCCCTGAAACTCATGCCCTGAATCTCATGCCCTGAAACTCCTGCCCTGAAACTCCTGCCCTGAAACTCATGCCTTGAATCACATGCCTTGAAACTCCGGCCCTGAAACTCATGCCTTGAATCTCATCCCCGGCAACCACAGACCTGAATCTCATGCCCTGAAACTGCTGCCCTGAAACTCCTATCCTGAATCTCCTACCCTGAAACTCATGCCTTGAATCTCATGCCCTGAAACTCATGCCCTTTAACTCATGCCCTGAAATTGCTGCCCTTAATCTCAAGCCCGGAAACACAGCCCTGAATCTCATGCCCTGAAACTAAAGCCCTAAATCCCATGCCCTGAAACTCATGCCCTGAATCACATGCCCTGAAACTTCTGCCCAGAATCTCCTACCGTGAATCTCATGCCCTGAAACTCATGCCCGGAATCTCATGCCCTGAAACTCATGCCCTGAAACTCATGCCCTGAATCTCATCCCCGGCAACCACAGACCTGAATCTCATGCCCTGAAACTCCTGCCCTGAAACTCATGCCCTGAATCTCATGCCCTGAAACTCATGCCCTGAAACTCATGCCCTGAATCTCATGCCCGGCAACCACAGACCAGAATCTCATGCCCTGAAACGCATACCCTGAATCTCATGCCCTGAAACTCCTGCCCTGAAATCATGCCCTGAATCACATGCCCATAAACATCTGCCCCGAATCTCCTTCACTGAAACTCATGCCCTGAATCTCATGCCCTGAAACTCATGCCCTGAAACTCATGCCCTGAAACTCATGCCCTGAAATTGCTGCCCTTAATCTCAAGCCCGGAAACACAGCCCTGAATATCATGCCCTGAAACTCATGCCCTGAATCACATGCCCTGAAACTTCTGCCCTGAATCTCCTACCCTGAATCTCCTGCCCTGAAACTCATGCCCTGAATCACATGCCTTGAAACTCCTGCCCTGAAACTCATGCCCTGAATCACATGCCTTGAAACTCCTGCCATGAAACTCATGCCCTGAATCTCATGCCCGGCAACCACAGACCAGAATCTCATGCCCTGAAACTAAAACCCTGAATCTCATGCCTTGAATCTCTTGTGAAGAAACTCCTGCACTGAAACTCCTGCCCTGAATCTTCTGCCCTGAAATCATGCCCTGAATCACATGCCCATAAACATCTGCCCCGAATCTCCTTCCCTGAAACTCATGCCCTGAATCTCATGCCCTGAAACTCATGCCCTGAATCTCCTGCCTTCAAATTCCTGCCCAGAACCTCATGCCCTGAAACTCCTACCCTGAATCACCTGCCCTTAAACTCATGCCTTGAATCTCATGCCCTGAAACTCCTGCCCTGAAACTCCTACCCTGAAACTCCTGCCCTGAAACTCATGCCTTGAATCACATGCCTTGAAACTCCGGCCCTGAAACTCATGCCTTGAATCTCATCCCCGGCAACCACACACCTGAATCTCATGCCCTGAAACTGCTGCCCTGAAACTCCTATCCTGAATCTCCTACCCTGGAACTCATGCCTTGAATCTCATGCCCTGAAACTCATGCCCTTTAACTCATGCCCTGAAATTGCTGCCCTTAATCTCAAGCCCGGAAACACAGCCCTGAATCTCATGCCCTGAAACTAAAGCCCTAAATCACATGCCCTGAAACTTCTGCCCAGAATCTCCTACCCTGAATCTCCATCCCTGAAACTCATGCACTGAATCTCATGCCCTGAAACTCATGCCCTGAATCTCCTGCCCTGAATCTCATGCCCTGAAACTCCTGCCCTGAAACTCCTGCCCTGAATCTCCTGCCTTCAAACTCCTGCCCAGAATCTCATGCCCTGAAACTCCTGCCCTGAATCACCTGCCCTTAAACTCATGCCTTGAATCTCATGCCCTGAAACTAATGCCCTGAAACTCATGCCCTGAATCTCATGCCCTGAAACTCCTACCCTGAAACTCCTGCCCTGAAACTCATGCCTTGAATCACATGCCTTGAAACTCCGGCCCTGAATCTCATGCCTTGAATCTCATCCCCGGCAACCACACACCTGAATCTCATGCCCTGAAACTGCTGCCCTGAAACTCCTATCCTGAATCTCCTACCCTGAAACTCATGCCTTGAATCTCATGCCCTGAAACTCATGCCCTTTAACTCATGCCCTGAAATTGCTGCCCTTAATCTCAAGCCCGGAAACACAGCCCTGAATCTCATGCCCTGAAACTAAAGCCCTAAATCCCATGCCCTGAAACTCATGCCCTGAATCACATGCCCTGAAACTTCTGCCCAGAATCTCCTACCCTGAATCTCCATCCCTGAAACTCATGCACTGAATCTCATGCCCTGAAACTCATGCCCTGAATCTCCTGCCCTGAATCTCATGCCCTGAAACTCCTGCCCTGAATTTCCTGCCCTGAAACTCATGCCCTGAATCACATGCCCTGACACTCCTGCCCTATTTCTCCTGCCCTGAAACTCATTCCCTGAATCCCATGCCCTGAATATCCTGCGCTGAAACTCATGCCCTGAATCTCATGCCCTGCAACCACAGACCAGAATTTCATGCCCTGAAACTAAAACACTGAATCTCATGCCTTGAATCTCTTGTGAAGAAACTCCTGCACTGAAACTCCTGCGCTGAATCTCCTGCCCTGAAACTCATGCCCTGAATCACATGCCCTGAAACTCCTGCCCTGAATCTCCTGCCCTGAAACTCATGCCCTGAATCTCATGCCCTGAAACTCCTGCCCTGAAACTCCTGCCCTGAATCTCCTGCCCTGAAACTCCTGCCCTGAATCTCATGCCCTGAAACTCATGCCCTGAATCACATGCCCTGAAACTCCTGCCCTGAATCTCCTGCCCTGAAACTCATGCCCTGAATCTCATGCCCTGAATCTCCTGCCCTGAAACTCCTGCCCTGAATCTCCTGCCCTGAAACTCATGCCCTGAATCACATGCCCTGAAACTTCTGCCCTGAATCTCCTACCCTGAAACTCATGCCCTGAATCACATGCCTTGAAACTCCTGCCATGAAACTCATGCCCTGAATCTCATGCCCGGCAACCACAGACCAGAATCTCATGCCCTGAAACTAAAACCCTGAATCTCATGCCTTGAATCTCTTGTGAAGAAACTCCTGCACTGAAACTCCTGCGCTGAATCTCCTGCCCTGAAATCATGCCCTGAATCACATGCCCATAAACATCTGCCCCGAATCTCCTTCCCTGAAACTCATGCCCTGAATCTCATGCCCTGAAACTCATGCCCTGAATCTCCTGCCTTCAAATTCCTGCCCAGAATCTCATGCCCTGAAACTCCTACCCTGAATCACCTGCCCTTAAACTCATGCCTTGAATCTCATGCCCTGAAACACCTGCACTGAACTCCTGCCCTGAAACTCATACCCTGAATCTCATGCCCTGAAACTCCTGCCCTGAAACTCATGCCCTGAATCACATGTCCTGAAACTCCGGCTCTGAAACTCATGCCTTGAATCTCATCCCCGGCAACCACACACCTGAATCTCATGCCCTGAAACTGCTGCCCTGAAACTCCTATCCTGAAACTCATTCCCTGAATCGCATGCCCTGAAACTCCTGCCCTGAGTCTCTTGTGCAGAAACTACTGCACTGAAACTCCTGTCCTGAATCTCCTGCCCTGAAACTCATGCCCTGAATCATATGCCCTGAAACGTCTGCCCTGAATCTCCTACCCTGAATCTCCTGCCCTGAAACTCATACCCTGAATCTCCTGACTTGAAACTCCTGCCCTGAATTTCATGCCCTGATAATCCTGCCCTGAATGACCTGCCCTGATCGCATGCCCTGAAACTCCTGCACTGACGTTCCTGCCCCGAAACTCATGCCCTGAATCTCATGCTCTGAAACTCCTGCACTGAAACTCCTGCCCTGAATCTCCTGCCTTCAAACTCCTGCCCAGAATGTCATGCCCTGAAACTCCTGCCCTGAAACTCCTACCCTGAAACTCCTGCCCTGAAACTCATGCCTTGAATCACATGCCTTGAAACTCCGGCCCTGAAACTCATGCCTTGAATCTCATCCCCGGCAACCACACACCTGAATCTCATGCCCTGAAACTGCTGCCCTGAAACTCCTATCCTGAATCTCCTACCCTGAAACTCATGCCTTGAATCTCATGCCCTGAAACTCATGCCCTTTAACTCATGCCCTGAAATTGCTGCCCTTAATCTCAAGCCCGGAAACACAGCCCTGAATCTCATGCCCTGAAACTAAAGCCCTAAATCCCATGCCCTGAAACTCCTGCCCTGAATTCCTTGCGCTGAAACTCATGCCCTGAATCACATGCCCTGAAACTCCTGCCCAGAATCTCCTACCCTGAATCTCCATCCCTGAAACTCATGCACTGAATCTCATGCCCTGAAACTCATGCCCTGAATCTCCTGCCCTGAATCTCATGCCCTGAAACTCCTGCCCTGAATTTCCTGCCCTGAAACTCATGCCCTGAATCACATGCCCTGAAACTTCTGCCCTGAATCTCCTACCCTGAAACTCATGCCCTGAATCACATGCCTTGAAACTCCTGCCATGAAACTCATGCCCTGAATCTCATGCCCGGCAACCACAGACCAGAATTTCATGCCCTGAAACTAAAACACTGAATCTCATGCCTTGAATCTCTTGTGAAGAAACTCCTGCACTGAAACTCCTGCGCTGAATCTCCTGCCCTGAAATCATGCCCTGAATCACATGCCCTGAAACTCATGCCCTGAATCTCCTGCCCTGAAACTCATGCCCTGAATCTCATGCTCTGAAACTCCTGCACTGAAACTCCTGCCCTGAATCTCCTGCCTTCAAACACCTGCCCAGAATCTCATGCCCTGAAACTAATGCCCTGAAACTCATGCCCTGAATCTCATGCCCTGAAACTCCTGCTCTGAAACTCCTGCCCTGAAACTCCTGCCCTGAAACTCATTCCCTGAATCGCATGCCCTGAAACTCCTGCACTGACGTTCCTGCCCCGAAACTCATGCCTTGAATCTCATCCCCGGCAACCACACACCTGAATCTCATGCCCTGAAACTGCTGCCCTGAAACTCCTATCCTGAATCTCCTACCCTGAAACTCATGCCTTGAATCTCATGCCCTGAAACTCATGCCCTTTAACTCATGCCCTGAAATTGCTGCCCTTAATCTCAAGCCCGGAAACACAGCCCTGAATCTCATGCCCTGAAACTAAAGCCCTAAATCCCATGCCCTGAAACTCATGCCCTGAATCACATGCCCTGAAACTTCTGCCCAGAATCTCCTACCGTGAATCTCATGCCCTGAAACTCATGCCCGGAATCTCATGCCCTGAAACTCCGGCCCTGAAACTCATGCCTTGAATCTCATCCCCGGCAACCACAGACCTGAATCTCATGCTTTGAAACTCCTGCCCTGAAACTCATGCACTGAATCTCATGCCCTGAAACTCCCGCCCTGAAACTCATGCCCTGAATCTCATGCCCGGCAACCACAGACCAGAATCTCATGCCCTGAAACTAAAACCCGGAATCTCATGCCCTGAATCTCCTGCCCTGAAATCATGCCCTGAATCACATGCCCATAAAC
Source organism: Mobula hypostoma (assembly GCF_963921235.1). Lineage (NCBI taxonomy): Eukaryota > Metazoa > Chordata > Chondrichthyes > Myliobatiformes > Myliobatidae > Mobula > Mobula hypostoma. Next base: position 487,597 of record NW_026948152.1, on the reverse strand, counting down.
ATCTGCCCCGAATCTCCTTCACTGAAACTCATGCCCTGAATCTCATGCCCTGAAACTCATGCCCTGAAACTCATGCCCTGAAACTCATGCCCTGAAATTGCTGCCCTTAATCTCAAGCCCGGAAACACAGCCCTGAATATCATGCCCTGAAACTCATGCCCTGAATCACATGCCCTGAAACTTCTGCCCTGAATCTCCTACCCTGAATCTCCTGCCCTGAAACTCATGCCCTGAATCACATGCCTTGAAACTCCTGCCCTGAAACTCATGCCCTGAATCACATGCCTTGAAACTCCTGCCATGAAACTCATGCCCTGAATCTCATGCCCGGCAACCACAGACCAGAATCTCATGCCCTGAAACTAAAACCCTGAATCTCATGCCTTGAATCTCTTGTGAAGAAACTCCTGCACTGAAACTCCTGCGCTGAATCTCCTGCCCTGAAATCATGCCCTGAATCACATGCCCTGAAACTCCTGCCCTGAATTTCCTGCCCTGAAACTCTTGCCCTGAATCTCATGCTCTGAAACTCCTGCACTGAAACTCCTGCCCTGAATCTCCTGCCTTCAAACTCCTGCCCAGAATCTCATGCCCTGAAACTAATGCCCTGAAACTCATGCCCTGAATCACATGTCCTGAAACTCCGGCTCTGAAACTCATGCCCTGAAACTCATGCCCTGAAACTCATTCCCTGAATCGCATGCCCTGAAACTCCTGCACTGACGTTCCTGCCCCGAAACTCATGCCTTGAATCTCATCCCCGGCAACCACACACCTGAATCTCATGCCCTGAAACTGCTGCCCTGAAACTCCTATCCTGAATCTCCTACCCTGAAACTCATGCCTTGAATCTCATGCCCTGAAACTCATGCCCTTTAACTCATGCCCTGAAATTGCTGCCCTTAATCTCAAGCCCGGAAACACAGCCCTGAATCTCATGCCCTGAAACTAAAGCCCTAAATCCCATGCCCTGAAACTCATGCCCTGAATCACATGCCCTGAAACTTCTGCCCAGAATCTCCTACCGTGAATCTCATGCCCTGAAACTCATGCCCGGAATCTCATGCCCTGAAACTCCGGCCCTGAAACTCATGCCTTGAATCTCATCCCCGGCAACCACAGACCTGAATCTCATGCTTTGAAACTCCTGCCCTGAAACTCATGCACTGAATCTCATGCCCTGAAACTCCCGCCCTGAAACTCATGCCCTGAATCTCATGCCCGGCAACCACAGACCAGAATCTCATGCCCTGAAACTAAAACCCGGAATCTCATGCCCTGAATCTCCTGCCCTGAAATCATGCCCTGAATCACATGCCCATAAACATCTGCCCCGAATCTCCTTCACTGAAACTCATGCCCTGAATCTCATGCCCTGAAACTCATGCCCTGAAACTCATGCCCTGAAACTCATGCCCTGAAATTGCTGCCCTTAATCTCAAGCCCGGAAACACAGCCCTGAATATCATGCCCTGAAACTCATGCCCTGAATCACATGCCCTGAAACTTCTGCCCTGAATCTCCTACCCTGAATCTCCTGCCCTGAAACTCATGCCCTGAATCACATGCCTTGAAACTCCTGCCCTGAAACTCATGCCCTGAATCACATGCCTTGAAACTCCTGCCATGAAACTCATGCCCTGAATCTCATGCCCGGCAACCACAGACCAGAATCTCATGCCCTGAAACTAAAACCCTGAATCTCATGCCTTGAATCTCTTGTGAAGAAACTCCTGCACTGAAACTCCTGCCCTGAATCTTCTGCCCTGAAATCATGCCCTGAATCACATGCCCATAAACATCTGCCCCGAATCTCCTTCCCTGAAACTCATGCCCTGAATCTCATGCCCTGAAACTCATGCCCTGAATCTCCTGCCTTCAAATTCCTGCCCAGAACCTCATGCCCTGAAACTCCTACCCTGAATCACCTGCCCTTAAACTCATGCCTTGAATCTCATGCCCTGAAACTCCTGCCCTGAAACTCCTACCCTGAAACTCCTGCCCTGAAACTCATGCCTTGAATCACATGCCTTGAAACTCCGGCCCTGAAACTCATGCCTTGAATCTCATCCCCGGCAACCACACACCTGAATCTCATGCCCTGAAACTGCTGCCCTGAAACTCCTATCCTGAATCTCCTACCCTGGAACTCATGCCTTGAATCTCATGCCCTGAAACTCATGCCCTTTAACTCATGCCCTGAAATTGCTGCCCTTAATCTCAAGCCCGGAAACACAGCCCTGAATCTCATGCCCTGAAACTAAAGCCCTAAATCACATGCCCTGAAACTTCTGCCCAGAATCTCCTACCCTGAATCTCCATCCCTGAAACTCATGCACTGAATCTCATGCCCTGAAACTCATGCCCTGAATCTCCTGCCCTGAATCTCATGCCCTGAAACTCCTGCCCTGAATCTCATGCCCTGAAACTCCTGCCCTGAATCTCCTACCCTGAATCTCCTGCCCTGAAACTCATGCCCTGAATCACATGCCTTGAAACTCCTACCCTGAATCTCCTGCCCTGAAACTCATGCCCTGAATCACATGCCTTGAAACTCCTGCCATGAAACTCATGCCCTGAATCTCATGCCCTGAAACTCCTGCCCTGAAACTCATGCCCTGAATCACATGTCCTGAAACTCATGCCCGGAATCTCATGCCCTGAAACTCCGGCCCTGAAACTCATGCCTTGAATCTCATCCCCGACAACCACAGACCTGAATCTCATGCTCTGAAACTCCTGCCCTGAAACTCATGCCCTGAATCTCATGCCCTGAAATTCCCGCCCTGAAACTCATGCCCTGAATCTCATGCCCGGCAACCACAGACCAGAATCTCATGCCCTGAAACTAAAACCCGGAATCTCATGCCCTGAATCTCCTGCCCTGAAATCATGCCCTGAATCACATGCCCATAAACATCTGCCCCGAATCTCCTTCACTGAAACTCATGCCCTGAATCTCATGCCCTGAAACTCATGCCCTGAAACTCATGCCCTTAAATTGCTGCCCTTAATCTCAAGCCCGGAAACACAGCCCTGAATATCATGCCCTGAAACTCATGCCCTGAATCACATGCCCTGAAACTTCTGCCCTGAATCTCCTACCCTGAATCTCCTGCCCTGAAACTCATGCCCTGAATCACATGCCTTGAAACTCCTGCCCTGAATCTCCTGCCCTGAAACTCATGCCCTGAATCACATGCCTTGAAACTCCTGCCATGAAACTCATGCCCTGAATCTCATGCCCTGAAACTCCTGCCCTGAAACTCATGCCCTGAATCACATGTCCTGAAACTCCGGCTCTGAAACTCATGCCCTGAAACTCATGCCCTGAAACTCATTCCCTGAATCGCATGCCCTGAAACTCCTGCCCTGAGTCTCTTGTGAAGAAACTACTGCACTGAAACTCCTGTCCTGAATCTCCTGCCCTGAAACTCATGCCCTGAATCATATGCCCTGAAACCTCTGCCCTGAATCTCCTACCCTGAATCTCATGCCCTGAAACTCATGCCCTGAATCTCATGCTCTGAAACTCCTGCACTGAAACTCCTGCCCTGAATCTCCTGCCTTCAAATTCCTGCCCAGAATCTCATGCCCTGAAACTCCTACCCTGAATCACCTGCCCTTAATCTCATGCCTTGAATCTCATGCCCTGAAACTCCTGCACTGAACTCTTGCCCTGAAACTCATACCCTGAATCTCATGCCCTGAAACTCCTGCCCTGAATCACATGCCCAGAAACTCGTGCCCTGAATCTCCTACCCTGAATCTCCTGCCCTGAAACTCATGCCCTGAATCTCATGCACTGAATCTCATGCCCTGAATCTCCTGCCCTGAATCTCCTGCCCTGAAACTCATGCCCTGAATCACATGCCTTGAAACTCCTACCCTGAATCTCCTGCCCTGGAAGTCATGCCCTGAATCTCATGCCCTGAATCTCCAGCACTGAAACTCCTGCACTGAATCTCCTGCCCTGAAACTCATGCCCTGAATCACATGCCTTGAAACTCCTGCCGTGAATCTCATGCACTGAATCTTATGCCCTGAATCTCCTGCCCTGAAACTCATGCCCTGAATCACATGCCCCGAAACTCCTGCCCTGAATCTCCTGCCCTGGATCTCCTGCCCTGGAAGTCATGCCCTGAATCTCATGCCCTGAATCTCCTGCACTGAAACTCCTGCCCTGAAACTGCTGCCCTGAGTTTCAACACCGGAAACCACAGCCCTGAATCTCATGCCCTGAAACTCCTGCCCTGAAACTCCTACCCTGAAACTCATGCCCTGTATCTCCTGCAGTGAAACTCCTGCCCCAAACACGACCCCTGAAAATCTTGCCCTGAAACTCGACACCTAAAACGCCTGCCCTGAAGCTCCTGACCTGAAACTCCTATCCTGAAACTCCTGCCCTGAATCTCCTGCCGTTAAACTTCCTGCCCTGAAACTCGACCCCTAATAATCCTGCGCTGAAACTCCTGCCCTGCAAATGCTGCCATAAAACTCGCCCCCTGAAACTCCGGAGCTGAAACTCGACCCTTGACACTCCGGATCTGAATCTCCTACCTTGAAACTCCTGCCATTGAACTCCTGGCCGGAATCTCCTGCCCTGATACTTCTGCCCTGAAACTCGACGCCTGAAGCTCCTGCTGAACCTCCTGTCCTAAAACTCTACCCCTGAATCTCCTGACCTGAAACCCCTGCACAGACACTCCTGCCCTGAAACGCGACCACTGAAACACCTGACCTGAAACTCATTTCCTGAATCTCCCACCGTGAAACTCCGGCCTTAAAACTCCTGCGATGAAACTCCTACCCTGAAACTACTGCCCTGAAACTCGACGCCTGAAACTCCTGCTGAATCTCCTGCCCTGAAACTATACCCTTGAGTCTCCTGCCCTGAGACTTGTGCACAGAAACTCCTGCGCTGTAATTCCTGCCCTGAAACTCCTGCCCTGAAACTCCTGCCCTGAATCTGCTGCGCCGAAATTCCTGCCCTGAAGCTCAACCCCTGAAACCCCTGCCCTGAAACACGACCCCTGAAACTAGACTTCTGAACCCCTGCCCTGAACCTCCTGCCCTGAAACTCTTGCCATGAACCTCCTGCCGTGAAACTCCTGCTCTGAAACTCGAATACTGAAAATCCTGCCCTGAAACTCGACCCCTGAAACTCCTGCCCTGAATCTCCTGTTGATCCTCCTGCCCTGAAACACGACGCTGAAACTCCTGCCCTGAAACTCGACCCCTGAAAATCCTGCCCTGAAACTGCTGCGGTGAAACTCGACCACTGAAAGTCCTGCCCTAAAACTCACCCCCTGAAACTCCTGACCTGAAACTCGACCCCTGAAACTCCGGATCTGAATCTCCTACCTTGAAACACCTGCCTTGCATCTGCTGCTGTGAAGCTCCTGCCCTGAAACTCGGCTCCTGAAAAGCCTGCCCTGAAACTCCTGCGCTGAAACTCGACCCCTGATACTCCTGCCCTGAAACTCGACCCCTGAAACTCCTGACCTGAAACTACTGCCTTATATCTCCTGCCCTAAATATCCTGGCCTGAAACACCTGCCCTGAAACACGAAGCCTGAATTTCCTGCTGAATCTCCGGCCCTGAAATTCTACCCCTGAGTCTCGTGACCTAAAAATCCTGCTCAGAAACTCCTTCCCTGAAACTCGACCGCTGAAACTCCTACCCTGTAACTCCTGCCCTGAACCTCCTGCCCTGAATCTACTGCGCTGAAATTCTTGCCCTGAAGCTCGACCCCTGAAATTCATGCCCTGAAACTCCTGCCCTGAAACTGCTGTCGTGAAACGCGACCCCTGAAACTCCTGCCCTGAAACTCGCCCCCTGAAACTCTGGACCTGAAACTCTTGCCATTAAACTCCTTCCCGGAATCTCCTGGCCTGAAACTGCTGCTCTGAAACTCGACGCCTGAATCTCCTGCCCTGAAACACTACCCTTGAATGTCCTGACCTGAAACCACTGCACAGAAACCCCTGTCCTGAAACACTACCCCTGAATGTCCTGACCTGAAACCACTGCACAGAAACTCCTGCCCTGAAACTCCTGCCTTGAAACTTCAGCAATGAAACTCCTGCCCAGAATCTCCTGGACTGAAACTCCTGCCTTGAAACTCCTGCCCTGAATCTGTTGCGTCGAAATTCCTGCCCTGAAGCTCAACCCCTGAAACTCCTGCCCTGAAACACGACCCCTGAAACTAGACTTCTGAACCCCTGTCCTGAACCTCCTGCCCTGAAACTCTTGCCATGAACCTCCTGCAGTGAAACTGCTGCTCTGAAACTCGAATACTGAAAATCCTGCCCTGAAACTCGACCCCTGAAACTCAAGGCCTGAAACTCCTGCCCTGAATCTCCTGTTGATCCTCCTGCCCTGAAACACGACGCTGAAACTCCTGCCCTGAAACTCGACCCCTGAAAATCCTGCCATGAAACTGCTGCGGTGAAACTTGACCACTGAAAGTCCTGCCCTAAAACTCACCCCCTGAAACTCCTGACCTGAAACTCGACCCCGAAACTCCGGATCTGAATCTCCTACCTTGAAACTCCTGCCCTGCATCTGCTGCTGTGAAGCTCCTGCCCTGAAACTCGGCTCCTGAAAAGCCTGCCCTGAAACTCCTGCGCTGAAACTCGACCCCTGAAACTTCTGACCTGAAACTACTGCCTTATATCTCCTGCCCTAAATATCCTGGCCTGAAACACCTGCCCTGAAACACGAAGCCCGAATTTCCTGCTGAATCTCCGGCCCTGAAATTCTACCCCTGAGTCTCGTGACCTAAAAATCCTGCTCAGAAACTCCTTCCCTGAAACTCGACCGCTGAAACTCCTACCCTGTAACTCCTGCCCTGAACCTCCTGCGCTGAAATTCTTGCCCTGAAGCTCGACCCCTGAAATTCATGCCCTGAAACTCCTGCCCTGAAACTGCTGTCGTGAAACGCGACCCCTGAAACTCCTGCCCTGAAACTCGCCCCCTGAAACTCTGGACCTGAAATTCTTGCCATTAAACTCCTTCCCGGAATCTCCTGGCCTGAAACTGCTGCTCTGAAACTCGACGCCTGAATCTCCTGCCCTGAAACACTACCCTTGAATGTCCTGACCTGAAACCACTGCACAGAAACCCCTGTCCTGAAACACTACCCCTGAATGTCCTGACCTGAAACCACTGCACAGAAACTCCTGCCCTGAAACTCCTGCCTTGAAACTTCAGCCATGAAACTCCTGCCCAGAATCTCCTGGACTGAAACTCCTGCCTTGAAACTCCTGCCCTGAAACTCGACGCTTGATTCTCCTGCTGAACCTCCTGTCCTGAAACTCTACCCCTGAATCTCCTGACCTGAAACCCCTGCACAGAAACTCGTGCCCTGAAACGCGACCACTGAAACTCCTGCCCTGAAACTCCTGATCTGAAACTCATTTCCTGAATCTCCTGACCTGAAACCCCTGCACAGAAACTCGTGCCCTGAAACGCGACCACTGAAACTCCTGCCCTGAAACTCCTGATCTGAAACTCATTTCCTGAATCTCCCACCCTGAAACTCCTGCCGTGAAACTCCTGCCCTGAATCATCTGCTGTGAAACTCCTGCCCTGAAATCGACCCCTGAAAATCATGCCCTGAAACTGGACCCCTGAAATCCATGCCCTGAAACTCGACCCCTGAAACTCCTGCCTTGAATCTCCTGCCATTAAACTCCTTCCCGGAATCTCCTGGACTGAAACTCCTGCTCTGAAACTCGACACCTGAATCTCCTGACCTGAAACATTACCCCTGAATTCCTGCCCTGAATCTCCTGTTGATCCTCCTGCCCTGAAACGCTACCCCTAAATCTCCTGACCTGAAACACCTGGACAGAAACTGCTGCCCTGAAACTCGACCTCTGAAACTCCTGCCCTGAAACTCATGACCCGAAACTCATGACCTGAAACTCATGACCTGAAACTCCTGTCCTGAAACTCCTGACCCGAAACTCCTCACCCGAAACTCCTGTCCTGAAACTCCCGCCTTGAAACTCCTGCCATGAATCTCCTGCGCTGAAACTCGACGCCTGAACCTCCTGCCTTGAGTCTCCTGCACAGAAATCCCTGCCTTGAAACTCCTGCCCTAATACTCCTGCCCCGAAACTGCTGCCGTGAAACTTCTGCCCTGAATCTCCTTCCCTGAAACACGACCCCTGAAACGCCTGCCATGAAATTTCTGCCCTAAAACTTCTACCATGAAACTCCTGCCCTGTATCTCCTGCAGTGAAACTCCTGCCCTGAAACTCGACCCCTGAAAATCCTGCCCTGAAACTCGACCCCTGAAAATCTGCCCTGAAACTTGACCCCTAAAACTCCTACCCTGATATTCCTGTCCTGAAACTGCTGCCGTGAAACTCGACCCCTGAAACTCCAGCGCGAAATTCCTGCCCTGAAACTCATCTGCTGAAACTCCTGCCCTGTAACTCCTGCTCTGAATCTCCTGCACTGAATCTGCTGCGCTGAGATTCCTGCCCTGAAAATCGACCCCTGAAAATCCTGCCCTGAATCTCCTGCCCTGACACTCCACCCCTGAAACTCCTGCCCTGAAACTCTTGCTCTGAATCTTGACCCTCGGATTGAAGTGCAATCCGTCCTTTTTGTACAGCTCACACCTGCTCCAAGAAGTCCCGGTGATCCAGAAATCTGAAACCTTGCCTCCTGCTCTAATCCCTCAGCCACGCATTTATCCTCCACCTCACTTTATTCCTACACTCACTGCCGTTGGCACAGGCTGTAAATCCAAGACTACTACCCTTGAGGTCCCGCTTATCAACTTCCTTCCTAACTCCATGTAGTCTGTTTCCTGGACCTCTTCCTTTTTTCTATCTATGTCGTTGGTACCAATATGTAGCACAAACTCTTACTGTTCACCTTCCCACTTCAGGTTATCGTGGACACGATCAGAAACATCCTGGACCCTGGTACCTGGGAGGCAAACTTCCATCCGCGTTTCTTTCCTGCGTCTCGATTCACCTGTCTGGCCCCCTAATTATAGAGTCCCTTATTATTGCTGCCATCCTCTTCCTTTTCCTACTCTTCTGTGTCATGGTCCGGTCCGTGAAGTCTGCATTCCAGTTCACGGTCCGGTCCATGGACTCAGGATTCTGGGTCTTCCAGCTGTCCCTTGTTTGACTAAATCAAAGGCACCTGATTCCCATCTTTGGGCTTGCAATATAAGTAGCCTTGGGATTGAGTGTGGGCTGCTGGTTTCTCTTGTCAGTCCCTCTTGGAGCAACCTGCTGATGGAAGGCTAGTGAAACCATTTGTGATCTCTAGGCCTGGTTGGAGGACCACTGCTTCATGGAGCCTTGTTGCCACTTGTTGGAGTAGTCTTTGTGGGATGGATTCGGCTGTTTCCCGGGCCAGCTGAGTGGCTGCCAGCCACTCCGTGCTAGATAGGGATCCAGCTGTTTCCGTAGCCAGCTGAGGTTGCTGGCTGAACTGAGACTTGGAGCTACCCTGGAGCAGAGATGGAACTGTCTGTTGTTCTTTGGCGTTTGTCTCTTTTTGTCCTCCCCTCGGTGGGGTAAGTCAGGCTGTTTTGCCGTTGCCCTGCGGGGGGGTGGGGGGGGCGGTCATGTCTTGTCTTCTCCTCACCTCCGTGGGGTAAGTCAGGCCGTCTTGCCGTTACCCAACAGGTGGACTTGTCCCACCATGGTGTGGAGATGAAGTTGAGTCCCGGCTCTATGTCTATGTTCCTTCCTGTCTCATGTTAGTGTTGTGTTAAAGATGAGTCCTGGCTTGTTGAAGGATAAGTCCCGGCTCTATGTTGGTGTTCAGTTCCCAGTCTGTCTCTCAGCTCCAGCCTCTGAGTTATCAGCCTCCACATTTCAAGACGATGATCCAGCAGCCAAGCTCCACGAACCCAAGCCTCGAGGATCCCAAGCCAAGCTCAAGATACAAGAACCCAAGCCTCGAGGATCCCAAGCCAAGCTCAAGACCCAAGACCCCAAGCCTCGAGGATCTTGAGCCAAGCTCAAGACCCTAGACCCCAAACCTCAAGCCATGTCATGTCCTTGCCTGGTTCTGGGGTCCGAGCCCGAGGCAAGACCCAGATTCTGGGTCCTTGTCCAGTCTCAGGCTCGGAGTCCATGCCTTGTCTCCTAGTCCATGGTTCCTAGTCCAGGTCCTGCTTTCCCTTGCCCAACTCTGCATTCTTGTCCCTGCTCCTGGTCTGAATCCTGTCATGTCCCTACTCTAGTCAAGTCCTATTCCTTGTACTTCAGTGTCTGTGTCTTGCATTTGGGTCCGTTCCCAGCACCCCATTGTGACATTCTGAGCCACAGGGCCAGATTCTGTGCCAGAGACGTGGCCACTGTTGCTTTCACCAGGTAGGCCACCCCTGCCCCCCCCCCCTAGCAGTACTCAAACAGGAGTACTTATTGTTAAGGGGGACAGCCATAAGGGTACTCTCTAATATCTGATTCTTGCCCTTCCATCTCCTGACTGTTACCCACTTATCTGTTTCTCGAGGCCCCAATATGACTACTTGCCTTTTGCTCCTCTCTATCACCTCCTCACTCTCCTGAACCAGACGAAGGTCATCAAGCTGCAGCTCGACGCAGCTGGCACAGATGTGGCCATTAGGGAGGCTGGGAGTCTTCTGGTCTTCCCATATCTGACACCCAATACAGAACACCGGCCCAGACATGCTTCCTGTTTCTATTCTTCACAGGTAATCGATCATGCCTCGACGCATTATCACTGAGGCCCCGTTGAGCCAAAGCCCTCCTATTCTGTTTGCCTCTACTCCGTTGCCCGTTCCTCTGAAGCTCACTCTATAAAGCTGTCTCCTTTTAACTCCTCTAACTCGTTGTCATCCAGGTGTTTGCACAGTCATCCCTCAATCCTTCAAGATGAGCTCCAACTTTTGTGTGCATTTGGACTGGGTTAACTGTAACAGGCCATTTTAATGTTGTTTATTTTCTTTTCTCTGCTGTTTGATAAAGCTGACATTTCTATATATACTTTTTTTTCATAATTGTGTGCAGTGTACGATCTGCTTTTTCTTGCCCACAGACAATTGCATGGGGGCAGTAGATACACAGCGTTCATACACATTGGGGTTCGAGTGGACAAGACATCTCAACTTGAGTTTGGTGGGACCCAAGTCATCTCACCGCTGAGTCCGGTGGTTGTCAGCGAGGGGCTAACGAACTGCATCTGTCGAGACACCTGGCAAAAAAACAGGGGTTTCGTTATGGGGGCTATCGTCCGCAAATGGATTCACTGAATAATGTGTAATTGCTCTAAGAATGAAGAATTTAAACTAGATTTGCAGGGGTTGGGAACTGAAGTGAAGAGGCAGAGGATGGGGCGGTAGGAGCACATGTCGAGTCAGCTTGTAGGGAGTTTGTGAGGAAGGATAAGCAGATGATAGAACAAAAATGCACTCAGACTGATGGTTTGAGATATGTCTATTCTAATGCAAGGAGTATCATAGACAAGGCGGATAAAGTTAGAGCATGGAACGATACATTGAACTATGATGTTGTGGCCATTACAGAGACTTGGGTGTCTCAGGGGCTGGAATGGCTGCTGAGTATGCCGGGCTTTAGATGTTTCAAAAAGGACAGGGAGGGAGGCAAAAGAGGTGGGGGAGTGGCACTGCTAATCAGGGCTGCAGAAGAGGAAGTCATGGAGGGATTGTCTACTGAATCATTGTGGGTGGAAGTCAGAAACAGAAAGGGGGCAATAACACTAATGCAAAAAGAAGAAATAATATATATTAAAAAAGTGAAATAGTGTCTAGGGGTTCAATGTCGATTTAGCGAGGGGAAGAAGCTGTTCCTGAATCGCTGAGTGTGTGCCTTCAGGCTTCTGTACCTCCTACCTGATGGTAACAGTGAGAAAAGGGCATGCCCTGGGTGCTGGAGGTCCTTAATAATGGGTGCTGACTTTCTGAGACACTGCTCTTTGAAGATGTCCTGGATACTTTGTAGGCTAGTACTCAAGATGGAGGCAACTAAATTTACAACCCTCTGCAGCTTCTTTCGGTCCTGTGCAGTAGCCCCCCACCTCCACCCCCCATACCAGACAGTGATGCAGCCTGTCAGAATGCTCTCCATGGTACATCTACATAAGTTTTTGAGTGTATTTGTTGACATTACCAAATTTCTTCAAACTCCTAATGAAGTATAGTCACTGTCTTGCCTTCTCTATATCTGCATTGATATGTTGGGACCAGGTTAGATCCTCAGAGATCTTGATGCCCAGGAACTTGAAGCTGCTCACTCTCTCCAGTTCTGATCCCTCTATGAGGATTGGTATGTGTTCCTTCATCTTACCCTTCCTGAAGTCCACGATCAACTCTTTCGTCTTACTGACATTGAGAGCCAGGTTGTTGCTGTGACACCACTCCACTAGTTGGCATATCTCGCTCCTGTACACTCTCTTGTCACCATCTGAGATTCTGCCAACAACTGTTGCATCATCAGCAAGTTTATAGACAGTATTTCAGCTATGCCTAGCCACACAGTCATGGGTATATAGAGAGTAGAGCAGTGGGCTAAGTACACACCCCTGAGGTGCACCAGTGTTGATCATCAGCGAGGAGGAGATATTATCACCAATCCGCTCAGATCTAATTAAGAAGAAAAGAAAAGCTTATGATAGGATCAAGAAACTAGGTACTGTTAAAACTCCAGAAAATTACAAGGGTGCCAGGAAGGAGCTCAAGAAGGAAATTTGGAGAGCTGGAAGGGGCCATGAGAAGGCCTTGGTGAGCAAGATCAAGGAAAGCCCCAAGGCATTCTATAAGTATGTGAAGAGCAAAAGGATAAACCATGTGAGAATAGGAGCACTCAGGAACGATAGTGGAAACATGAGCATGGGGCCAGAGAAAATAGTGAAAGTACATAATGAATACTTTGCTTCAGTATTCACTGGTATAAAGGACCTTGGCAATTATGGGGATGACTTGCAGCAGACTAAAATGCTTGAGCACAGACATAAAGTAAAAGGATGTGCTGAAGCTTTTGAAAGGTATTAAGTTAGATCAGTCGCAGAGACCAGATGAGATGTACCCCAGGCTACTGTGGGAAGCGAGGGAGAAGAGTGCTGAGCCTCTGGCAGTGATCTTTACATCATCAATAAGGACGGGAGAAGTACCAGAGGATTGGAAGGTTGCAAATGTTTTTCCCTTATTCAAGAAAGGAAATTATGAACCAGTGAGTCTTACTTCAGTGGTGGGCAAGTTGTTGGAGAAGATCCTGAGAGGCAGGATTTATGAGCATTTGGAGAGGCATAATCTGATTAGGGATAGTAAGCATGGCTTTGTCAAGGGCTGGTCATGCCTTACAAACCTGATCGAATTCTTTGAGGATGCAACAAAACATATTGATGAAAGTAGAGGAGTGGATGTAGTGTATATGGATTTCAATAAGGTATTTGATAAGGTACTCCATGCGATGCTCATTCAGAAAGTAATAAGGCATGGGATCCAAGGAGATCTTGCTTTGTGGTGCAATTCAAAGAGGTTACTCGAAACTAAGGTTTGTGTTTGAGCAGGGTGGCTATCTGCAATCCAGATGAATTGCTGATAAGAGCTTGAAGTTACTTTCCAGAATTAGGGAAAGTTACAATGATGGAATGGCAGGCAAAAATGTCCTTTTAGTTCAGACTAGCTATGACGTGACGCAAGTGGATCTGCCTGTTATGCTTGGGGTGCCTGGAGAGGCGGGGCTGTCCATACTTTTAGAGAAGAGGGGAGTGTAGGCGAGAGGGCCAGATTGGAAGTCAAGTTTCCCATAGGGGAGAGCAGACCAAAGACAAGTTGTCCTCCATTCTGCAGGAGTGAGGGGAAGGAGTTGTCTGATATGAAAGGTCTGAAGAGTCCTTCAGCGGTGGACTTAAATTCTGAGCTTGTTTTGGCTATTACATCACTAGCTGATAAATGCTGAAGTGTTTGTATATCTGCAGAGAGCCAAGGTTATTGGAGGCTGAGTCTTTTCTGAGGTCAAGCCCACACCTGATGGGGAAGCATATGAGGCTTGGGCTGAGCAGACATCTCAGTTACTGGATGAATAAATGGCAGTGCTCAGATCATATGAAAAATACTGAGACTGGTAGAGAGCTTAAAAGGCCCGGCAGCTGATATTGTGAGGCTCCCCAAGCCAGAAAATCCATTAGCCACATCAGCTAATTACCTGCAAGTTCTGGAAGATGTTTTTGGCACTGCTGGAAGTGCAGCTGATCTAAGGATGAAGTTTAGGAACACATTTCAGGAGGAAGGAGAGTAGTTGTCTGTCTACATTTTCAGGCTGCTGCACACCCGGTGCCACAAAGGGGTCATTCAACTGTCTGAGAGAGGATGGAGCAAGATGTGAAAAGCAGGTGTCAAATGATGCAAATGCTCTACAAATTCAGATGATCTGCAAGATGGCCCCTCCTCCATCTTTTACTGAATTACTCATAAATTAGAGAGGAGGAAAACGCGATGGAGGAGCGGGAGGCCTCTGTCAGCAGGGCAAAGTCCTCGGTAGTAACCTCTGTTGCTAAAGCAACCTGATGCCACACAAGCTGGGATTTTGCAGGATGTTGTGAAAAATCTGAGGCCCGAGGTACTTTTGGATGGTATCGGTTGGTGCTGCCACCGAGCATGACAAGGCTGAAAGGAAGCCGGACCCACTGGTGGGGTATATCAAGGCAAGGGCTGCTACTGAGCGGGTTCCTTGACCAGGGAAGTGACCGGTATTTTCTGTTACAACTGTGGAGAAGATGGACATTTCAAGTGGGAGTGTGAAGGACAGGAAAATCTTGGAAAAGTAAATCAGGGATTAATCAAACAGTGAAGGAAAGAGGTAAAGCTATGGAGGGACCCAGTAAAGGATGGGCTGACGTTTTGGAGAGGATATGTTCTTATCAGTGCATAAAGGGAAATACTTAAGTTCAAAATACTATTCCCTAAGGTTTAGTGGGACCAAGCTCTGATGTAACCATATGAATTGAAGGTGTTTATGTTAAGCTATACTTGACAGAATCTAAAGTTACTTTGCTTTACAGATCCTTTTACAAATGGTATTTAACACATTTACAATTGACACCACTCTGTAGTCTTGAAATTCACAAGCTTAATACTGGTGAGTATCCATATGATGATTAATTGCCATTGAACTGGAGTTTTCGGAAGCAGACTTTGGAGTAACTGAGACGATTGACACACCAGTGTTGGTCTGCTTGGATCCGGTTGAAAAGGCTGGAGCTTTTGATAACCTTCTCAATTCAACCCTGGGTAGCCTCCAACCTGATGGCATGAACATCCACTTCTCTAACTTCCACTAATGCCCCACCCCCCCTCGTACCCCATCCGTTATTTATTTTTACACACACATTCTTTCTCTCACTCTCCTTTTTCTCCCTCTGTCCCTCTGATTATACCCCTTGCCCATCCTCTGGGTTCCCCCCCCGTCTTTCTCCCCGCACCTCCTGTCCCATGATCCTCTCATATCCCCTTTGCCAATCACCTGTCCAGCTCTTGGCTCCATCCCTCCTCCTCCTGTCTTCTCCTATTATTCTGGATCTCCCCCTCCCCCTCTCAAATCTCTCACCAACTCCTCCTTCAGTTAGTCCTGACAAAGGGTCTCGGCCTGAAGCGTCGACTATACCTCTTCCTAGAGATGCTGCCTGGCCTACTGCGTTCACCAGCAACTTTGATCTGTGTTCAGCACTGCTTTTAAGAAGCTGAGTTCAGTCATGGAGCAGAGGAGGGGGCTGAGCCGCTGGAAGACACAAATGATAGACAGGAGGAGGCACCCTCTAGTAGGCAGGAAGGATCACAAGGGGTGGTTGAAGTTTCAGCCAAAGGTGGATGGGATAAGGAGGGCTTAAAGAGTCAGGAAACCCCCAAATAGGCTAAATGATGTTGCATCTATTCCTCCTACCATTTATAAATGGAAAGGAGGTCATGACATTAACAAAGTTCTTGTGAAAACCGTTGTTAATAATGGGTTGGTAAATTTCAAAGTCATGAGGGCATGACTATTTTTGGTGGGAGGAAGAGTGTAATGCCCTGGTTAAGATTTTTACTGCTAAGCTGTAGGTATTTCTTTTTAGCAGTTCAGTAAGAGCAATCTGTTCTGCTTTTAGCATGTTTGGGTTTGAGCTAAAGATAAGGAGCCATGTTGTTCAACTTATCAGCCAGTCAGGAGGGTGGAATTGGGAGTAGATTCTAGGGAACACTGGGCAGTGAGGTATTGTGATGGCCACTAGTGTGGGTCGAGGTCTTTTGGGCTAGTGTTGGGATAAGACAGGAGGGAAGATGGCTGAGGACGTTGTCCCTGTTTCACAACTAGTTTCAACACTCTTGGGTAGCATCAGCAAAACTTCCTGCCAGGGTATTGGTTCCAGGTCATCCCTGTCCTAGAAGGTTGCATGGATCCCAAACCTTGCTCCCACCCTAACTGCTTAGAAACATATTTAAATTTCTGTTCCAACACTGCTGATGAGGAATGCCCAGTTCCTGCCATTTGGGACAATTGGGATACAACATTGGCTTGGGGGAAAAATCTCAGGTAATGGAGGGCTGCAACTTGGACTACAAGTAACCAATGTCTCAGGTAATGGAAGGGTGTACTTGGACTACAAGTATGCAACCGATGGTTTACATTGATATTGAAGAATTGTTGCCTGACATATTTGGAAGAGTGTAGGTGGTTCGATTAGTAAATTTACTGTTGGCATGAAAGTTGGTGGAGTTATAGGTAGTGAAGGTTGCCTAAGAATCATATTAGATGAAAACTTGGGCAAAGTGGTGGGAGATGGGAATTTAATCTAGTTAAGTGTGAAATAATGTACGTTATGGTGTGGACAGAGTAAATGGCAGGGTCCTCCTCAGGAGATCTCAGGGTGCACTTAATACAGCTGCATCTCCTTAACCATTTCAAGCCTGTCACTGGAGTTGCAAGTTTTTTAAAAAATTGTCTGTAGTGACATTAATAGTCATGGATTCCCCATAGCAAATCCACTCTATCTGACCAACCAGTGCAGAATTTCAATTTAGCCCCCAAAGACTTTACTACTCAGTGATCAAGATGCAGGTACAATGTTACTGGAATACTGTAACAATCACTAAACAGCAAAAAATGTAGAAACCCAAATTCAGTGACATCTTAAGGCCGATTTAATTGTAAAGTCTTATATTACACTAGTATAAGGCAACCAAAAATAAATTTTAAAAAATAAAGCACGCACTCTTACAATTTCTACATAAATAGGAAGCAATCAAGCATTCTGAACTTAATACAGGTCCACGCATGTAGACATTTAAATCTGGATTAAATAGTGTATACATCAAGCTATAAACTCCACTTTGTTAGTGGGAGAAACATTTATCAATATTTTACATCTTAGTCTCATACTGCAGCCATTTATCAGCAGGGATGCAATTGACCATATGTAACATGCGATAAGATGCTCAGGCTTCAGTTTCTCTCCCTCACTGGATACACATTAATCCTACTCCACTTCAGATACAAAAAGCCAGCAGCTCTCATTGGCACACTATCTTTTTGCTTTATTACATAATTATCAAAAGTCTAGAAAACTTTGTAAACCTGCGGCACAGATGCAGTGCTCATCTCTCTTCCCTCCTCTCTGGAATTCCACATTCTATTAATGCTTCCTTATATCGCTGTAGACAGCCACAGATGCTTTTCACAAAGCCTTTAGAGAGGGGAAACAGAGGGAAACCTATATCAGGGTAACCACGCTTCTCAGGAAGAAAGCTCCTATAACTCTTTCGCCGTCTTTTTGGCTTGACAATAGCCTGCGATGAAGCCTTCTGTTCTGCAGTTAAAGAGGAGGGTTCAGCTGCCGCCTGTAATTGCTCAGTGGAATTCATATCGAGGCACATACTTTCCTCAGGGCTAGCTTCTGCCAACAACCTCTGCTCTATACTGCTTGCATGCATTTCAGAACTCTCCATTCCTGGCTCCTTGGTGGCCTCAGATTGAGCAAGCACCTGTGATGGAGATGGTGAAACATGCTCAACCTGCCCATCTGCCACTTCAGAAGAGCAGCTATTAACAGACAGGTCTTCAGCACTAAGTTCAGTACTTTTTTGGATCATTTCATTAATTTCCAGCCAAGACTCCATCCTGTTTAAAAGGCGCCAGCCGTTGGTATAGAAGTGCTCTTTTATTTCCTGTTCAAATATTTCCACAGGTTTGCGAATCAGCTGTGTCATAGATTGTACCAGTTTTATCAAAGCCATCTCATTGTAGCAGCGACTATTTTCATAACCTTCTTGCAGGCCACGATCACTGTCAAACCCAGCCTCATTGTAATAGGGCTCATTCACCAGGATCAATCCTGCAGAATCAATAACACAATGTAGACGAAGTAACAATGAAAAGTCTTGAAAATACAAAGACCTGCTGCATAGATTATATACTTCTATAATGATATTGAATCCTATATAGGCACCAAACACAACTTTCACAAGCATTTCACACAACTCCAACATCATAGGCAAAAACATGCAGCTTTCATTTAAATTTTGTTTTAAAAAAGCATTTATTTGAAACTTCTGAAATGTTATACAGAGGGTTACTTTAGTGATACTGAAGCTTATTTTTAAATGAGGGTGTGGGGACAAAACTATGAACTGGAATTGATACATCATTGTCACAGATACCAAGATTCAGTCTAAAAATTGTGTGCATGCATGCATGCATTCCAGACAGATCAGCAGATGGAGTTAAATACAGACAAGTGTGAGGTGTTGCACGTTGGAAGGACAAACCAAGGTAGAACATACAGGGTTAATGGTAAGGCAGTGAGGAGTGCAGTGGAACAGAGGGATCTGGGAATACAGATACAAAATTCCCTAAAAGTAGCGTCACAGGTAGATAGGGTCGTAAAGAGAGCTTTTGGTACATTGGCCTTTATTAATCAAAGTATTGAGTATAAGAGCTGGAATGTTATGAAGAGGTTGTATAAGGCATTGGTGAGGCCGAATCTGGAGTATTGTGTTCAGTTTTGGTCACCAAATTACAGGAAGGATATAAATAAGGTTGAAAGAGTGCAGAGAAGGTTTACAAGGATGTTGCCGAGACTTGAGAAACTCAGTTACAGAGAAAGGTTGAATAGGTTAGGACTTTATTCCCTGGAGCGTAGAAGAATGAGGGGAGATTTGATAGAGGTATATAAAATTATGATGGGTATAGATAGAGTGAATGCAAGCAGGCTTTTTCCACTGAGGCAAGGGGAGAAAAAAAACCAGAGGACTTGGGTTAAGGGTGAGGGGGGAAAAAGTTTAAAGGGAACATTAGGGGGGGCTTCTTCACACAGAGAGTGGTGGGAGTATGGAATGAGCTGCCAGACGAGTTGGTAAATGCGGGTTCTTTTTTTAACATTTAAGAATAAATTGGACAGATACATGGATGGGAGGTGTATGGAGGGATATGGTCCATGTGCAGGTCAGTGGGATGAGGCAGAAAATGGTTCGGCACAGCCAAGAAGGGCCAAAAGGCCTGTTTCTGTGCTGTCGTTTCTATGGTTCTATCATGCCATACAGAATTGTATCAACATAGTAAAAAGGAAAAAACAGAAGGTAGAACAACAAATTTTATGACATATCAGTGATAATAAACTTGATTCTGAAAAGTTATGGAGTTACACACACAGCGCAGTGCAGGTAGACAAGCAAAGCATAAGGGCCAACTGGGAGATCACAAGAATTTCTCTTTTAGCATATTCAAGAGTCTGATAACATCAGGATAAAAGCTATCCTTGAGACTGATGGCACAAGACTCAAGCTTCTGTATAAACTGCTTGATGGAAGGAGGAAGAGAGAGAGAATGACTAGGTGAAGGAGAGAGATCCCCGATTACATTGGTTGCTTTACCCAGGCCAGGGGGTGGAGGAGTATAGGGAATATAGACAGTCAATAGTGTGGACACTAGTTTGTATGCTGGACTGGGTCGCGTTCACACCTCCGTGCAATTTTCCTCAGTCTTGGGGACAACAGTTGCCATACTCAGCTGTGATACATCTCGTTAGGATACTTTCAATGGTGCCTCTGTAACAACTGGCAAGTCTTCAAGAACTTTCAATTTCCTTAGCCTGAAGAGGTAAATGCATCGATGTGCTTTTTCTTTTTTAAATAAAAAGTTCTCGCAACTATGTGGTTGGACCAGGACAAATGTTGGTGATATTTACACCTAGGAGCTGAAGCTCTCAACCATCTCCACCCAGCACCATTGATACAGAATCCACCCTACTTCCTGAAGTCAATGACCCACTTCTTTGTCTTACTGAGGACAATCTGTTGTCTTGACACCATATCACTAGGCTCCATTTCCTTCCTGTATTCCATCTTGTTGTGTAAAAGTTTGCCCACAATGGTGATGTCAACT